>NW_019154276.1:81350-90016 GCF_002288905.1 Enhydra lutris kenyoni
GGGACGAGAGCAGCAGGGAGGCCCAAGATGGACACAGGATTCACTCTGGACAAGGAGATGCTGAAGAAGCTGGGGCTTCCCTTCTTATACAAAAAGCCAGAATGGCAATGAATGCACGTTAGCTCCTGTCCATCCCTCCTGCTTCAGGTGCCGATGACAGAGGCAGCCCCTCCCCCGCCATGAAGGAATGGCCTTCACAGAGATACCTGCCCAACACCCCATACCCACAGTGGGTGGGTAAGTTCCCGTCCTGATTCCTCACTCAGTGAGTAGTCCAACATCAGCCCTGTCTGTCTACCCCATTGTCAACCCTTTGTCGTGTGCACTGAAGGTGCTCTGTCCCATAGATCATGATGACCACCCTGGCCAGTCCCTTCTCTCAGGCATGTGGCGACATATGAGCTGCCTTCTCAGGGCTTTGTTAACCCCACCACCACCTGTCTGGGCTGCAGGGATCGGGGGGGACTGGCCAGGAGCCACTGGGTCTTCTGTTCTTTCCAGAGCAGGACTTGGTGCCCCCTCCCATTGTTCTTCACATTTGTTTGTAAGCTCCCACCTATTTTTCTGGTTTTTACTCCTTTTTGCTCATGTCATAGGGTCTCAGAGGAGGGCAATCCTGTTCCTTATTCCTCTCTATTCCTTTTGGTGGCTTCTCACAACTGCTGGTTTGTCGGCAACAGCAACAACTTGTTCTTTCCAGCCTGAGAGATGAAGCAAGAAGACGTTCCTCTTGTGGTTTTGTCCTTTAGGACCTCCCTTCTGGAGTCATTTGCTCAGGAACCAGCTCCGCATGGCAGAGGCCATCAGAGGTCAAGTCTCAGATAGGAATCTTCTCCCCAGGAGTGTGACGAATGCTCCCAGACCTTGCCAGAGCGCATCTGCATTCTGGCCATCTGGTCTACCACTGTGCCCGATTTTAGGGGTGCATCACCCTGGAGTGTGATTAGCTCACCGCAACATGGCAGCACTGCAGGCCTGGAAGGACCTCAAGGCCTCACACTAGCCACTCCTAGCTCACCGGTCATTTTCAGAAGCAATTGCCTGGACATGTCCTGACTGACAGGGTGCCCTCCCCACCTGTCACAGGGGTTTAGCCTTCAGCTCGGCTCCGAGTCTTACTCAGGGCAGCTAAGTAAGCAAGGAGACACCTTCCCAGTCACCGTTCAGGGATGGGTAGGGCCCCGGGAGCCTGTAGCTGTGGGCAGAGGCTGGAATGCCCACCACTGACCCCCGTCCCGGCCGCCCCGTTACACTGATCCAGATACCACACCTGGCACTTGCTGGGGCGCACACCTGTAACCCCCATGTCCTTTCCCTGGAGGGCAGGGGCAGGTTCCCAGAACTGGTCCACGGGATGCTGCACAGCCCAGCCTGGGTCCGAGCATGGCCAGACACGTGGCTTCAGGCTCTGGACCCAGAACAGCTGCCCTGATCCAGTCTCCACACAGCAACTCCAGGAAGAACAGGGATGGCAGGTCGGAGGTCTCTGTGGAAGGCCCATGAGCTCTGCCAAGGTTAGGTTTTATCCTCCATGGGGGCCCGATAGGACTCGCTGGCCTGCAGGAGCTGGGCTGGGTCCTCTGCAGGCCAGAGAGTGCTGCGGCCTGACTGGGTCTCTGCCATGGTGAAAAGGCAGGCACGGGACTGGGGCTGGGAGCTGGAGGAACAGGGCCACAGGGCAAGGAGGGCACCTTCCCTCCCCCAGCCAGGAGCTGACAGCCCAGAAACCCAGAGCAGGTGCTTCCTGAAGGGCCAGAGCACACCCTACCCTTCATTCCCTAAGAGGAGACAGCGGGCCCAGGGCTGAGGCCACAGCCCGAAGTCCCCAGTGAGAGCAGGGGGTGGGGGGGGCTGGAGGAAGCCCTGCCTGCCAGCCAGGAGCCCCTCCTCCTTGGGCTCTGGAAGGCAGGCTCTGGAGGCCCAGGCATGGGGGTAGGGAGGGACCACAGGCTGGGGGCAGGGCCTGCCAGTCCTCACGCAGGCTACAGGAGCACCTCCTCCCAGGGACAGACCGCTGCTCTCCCCACCTCACCCTGCCTCTCCTCCCCCACCTGCATCCTCCACAGGTAACTTGGGGCCATTGCGCTGGTCTGCCCTTACACAGGGCACCCCCGGTGAACTCAGGCTTGTCCCTCCCCACCAGATACTCCCCACCAGACCCAGATACTGTGCATGGGCTGGTGTCCAACCATGCCTGGAGAGGTCCTGAGCCCCAGCATCACGGCGGGGTCTCCCCAGCACCTCGTGTCCACCTGCTGGAGGCCGACATGATCAGCTGCACCCCTCACTGCCCCTGCATGGCACTCCCCAGCTTCCCCCCTTTTCCCCAAGAGTAGGCACCTTGGTCCCCAATCCTGGGAGGCCACCTCAGACACTCTGCCCTGCTCTCCCTAACCCCTGCTCCCCACCCCTCCCACAGGAGACCCCGTGACAGACCTGCCACCCCAAGGGCTCCCTAACCCTCCCAGACCTCCTGCTCCTGGTGCCCCCAGGCCGGCCTAGACCCATCCTCCACACCTAGTAGACAGAACTTTCCAGAAAGAGACTCTAAACCAGGCCCAGACAGAAGACTCTTCGAGGGGCACATGGGACATGTTGGAATCCAAGCCACGTGGCCTCCTCTCCAGACACACCACCAGCCTGTGGTCCTGGCCTCGGCTGTTCCTCTGCCTGGCATCACACACACACACACACACACACACACACACTCACACACAGACTTCCAACACCCTCTTCACCCACCGGCTCTACCAGTGAGCCCCAGGGCGTCCTCAGTCCCTCCCTGCCCCCGGCCGCACCCCTGCCCCTAGCACTCGCCCCTGCATGAGCGCATCTGCTGCTCTCATGCGGCTGTGGGAGCCTGTGTGGGTCTCCGCCCCCCTGAAGGCCACAGCCGGTGAACCTATGGGTCCCAGTGCCCAGCCCAGGTCTGACACATGCGGTCAGGGGAGAGCAGCCCCACAGGGGGAGACACGGCTCCTGTGGACCATTGTGCCCTGCCCCCTGAGCCCGCCCGCAGCCACGGACGTGCAGAGCTGGGAATCCTCCTCCAGGACCCGCAGCCCCGGCAAACCAGCACAGCCCTGGGCCCCAGCAGCCTGTTCATGGGGACAGTGAACAGGCAGAGTCCCCAAGGGAGCTGCCCCTGGGTCCAGAGATGTGGCCAGAGGGAAGGTGGCCTCATGGGCCAAGCCTCGGGCAGGCCCCCCAGCGCCCGGCTGGGGATTGGCCATGGACCTGCATGTGGCCCTGCCAGCGGTGGCCATCGGCCTTCTCAGACCACGTGTCTAGGAGGCAGGTGGCCTGTGGGCACAGCCCTGGGTCTACTCTTATTTCTGAAAGATAAAAGGAAAACGGACACAGGAAGGCCTCTAATATTCTATTATTGTTACTGCTGGTCACTTGTTTGCCGCTGAGTCAGGAATGGCCGGAGGTTGGGGGTCTGTGGTTCTACCCCTCCCCCTCTTGCCGTAGGGTCCTTGGGGTTTTGGCTGAGCCAGGAACCACAGTGCTAACTGGGACCACGGTGATTCACAACCCTACAGAAACCCCGCAGGGGAGCACTCCAGCAGCAGAGGGGGGCCCTCCTGGTCCCAGCACACCCGCCAGGTGGCAGGGGGAAGCCCAGGAAACCTGGGGGAGGGGTGCTTACCCGCCTCAGAAGGCGAAGGGACTTTGCAAGTGGACATGACATGACCACGGGGACAGCCTGGGTCATTGACAGGCTGGAGGAGGCGTGGTGTGCACAGCAGCCTGGATACCGGGGGAGGGGATGGGAGCTTGGTCTGGGCCGGGCAGGGCGCGCAACCCTGGGCCCCGAGTAGTGACAGCCATTATTACAAGGCTATGCGGGGAGACCGTGACCTCAGGACCAACGCGATTCAGGTGCCAGGGGGACATCAAATGCAGGGCCAGCGCTCTGGGGGCAGGAGGGACGGTGCGGGGGCACAGGGCGGGCCATTCCTTCCAGCAGACAGCAGGCTTTCCGGCCCCTGCGGCTCCCTGGGGACCTTGGCTGGGCGGGGGGTTCTGTGGGCCGCAGCACAGCCCAGAGCACTGTGCAGATGCTTACTCGGGCACCTGGGGCCAGTGCACACCGGTCACCGTCTCCTCAGCTGCGTCTGCTACCCACCCTGAGGGCAAGTGTGCTGCTGTTTCCACTCGAGGGGGAGGTCAAGGGCGCTAGGAGGTCAAGTGGGTCTTTGTATGGGAGATGCAGCTGGGCAGAGACTGTGCTCCTGGGATTTGGTTTACTGGGGCCAAGGCTCCCTGGTCACTGGCTTCTCAGGTGAGTCTCCGTGGTAGCAGCTCTGTGGGCACAGGGCCAGGCACCTGGGGCCGGCCGCAGCTCTGAGCCCAAGGTCCAGCCCGGGGCCCTGCGGGACTGCAAGGTCCCCACTGGGTCCTGGCCCCGTGGGGACTGGACTCAGAGCTGGCAGAGCCCCTGGGTGGCAACCAAGCTGAAGGCCAGGCAGACAGACGCCCCGGGCTCAGGCGTTGGTGGGAAGGGGAAGCGTGGGGCCCGGCTTTCTGTGTGCAGGGGCTGGGTGGCTGCACCAGTGTGGCCATGACTACTTGGATGTCTGGGGCCAGGGCACCCTGGTGACCGTCTCCTCAGGTAACTGCAACCCTCCCTGCCTCGCTCTGGCCCTGGGGGGTCCATCTGGGGGCAGGGGAGCAGGCGGCGTGGGCTGTGTCCTCGGGCTCCGAGGTGGACTGTGCGGGCTGGGAGGGTTTCTGTTGGGGGAGAACTAGGGACTGTGTCCCTGTGCAACGCTTTTGGTTACTGGGGCCAGGGTACCCTGGTCACCGTGTCCTCAGGTAAGACGGCTTCCCGCTGGCCCTTTGTCCCAGCCCCGGAGCAGAAGGTTCCCGAGACCCCCAGGGTCTGTGGGGCCCACTCTAGCGGGGGCTGCCTCTGCGACTCTGGGGGGCCTCTCTGTGGGGTAGGGAGCGGGACCAGCAGAGCAGGCTCCGCGTCTGGGGTGCGTCCACTGTGGCCGGGAGGCCAGGCGGTGCCAAGGTTTTTGTACACCCCTTAACGGGGCCTCTGGCAATGTGACTACTTTGAATACTGGGGCCAGGGGACCCTGGTCACCGTCTCCTCAGGTGAGTCCTCCCGGCCCTTCTCTCCTCTCTCTCTCTGGGGCTTTTTGCTGCATTTGGGGGAGAAAATGAGGCTTTCTGGGTCTGGGATCTGGGAGGACCAGGGAAAGGGAAGGGGCCGGCGGCCAGCGGCTCCCCGCCATCCTGGCACTCAGCCTCCCTTGCCTCCTGGGCTGCCCTGTCGGCCCCACCGGCTGGGGTTTGAGGTCTGAGGCTCTAGCCAGGCCTGACTTCTTGTCCGGAGTTCCCGCACAATTGTCACATTGTGACAACTGGCTTGACTACTGGGGCCAGGGGACCCTGGTCACCGTGTCCTCAGGTGGGTCCTCAGCCTCCCCACTCTGGCCGCACTTGGGGGGATCAGGCTGTCGGGGTTTCTGGAGGCCAGGACGGGGACAGGAATGGGGGCCTGGTGACCACCCTGCCCTGAGGACGGCTGCACTCAGAGGCAAGGCGGCTCCTTTGGTTGGTCTGTCCACGTAGTCTTGCGGGCCACGGCGACTGTGGTACGATCGGTGGAATCGGGGTCTCTGCGGCTGTGGCCCTTGGGGCAGATTGGACCTCGGAGTCCCAGTTAGGGGCTTGCAGCCGGGCGGCCCAGGTGCACAGTGTCCTGGCTTCTGTGGGGCCCGGAGACCATTCCAGCCTCTGAGTCAGGGCGAGGCCGGGCCAGGCCCCCGGGGTTTTGGTGGGGTGCGGACGGCGATTTCACCACTGTGACTACTACGGTATGGACTACTGGGGCCAGGGGACCTTGGTCACCGTGTCCTCAGGTAAGACTGGCCCTGCCATGGCCTTTATTTTCTGCTCCTTTCTGTGGGGTTTTCTGAGCACCGATGGCCGGTCCTTGGGACAGGCCCCCCGGGGCAGGCTGGCCGGGAGGGGACGAGGACCAGTTGATTTGGGGACTTCCAAGCCTCTTGATTTTCCAGGGCCGTTCTAAAACTAGAATCCTGCCGGCAGGCCCCGTGCAGGACCTGAGCCCCTGAAGAGGGGGCTGGAGGCTGTGCCAGCCACGGGTGGGCCAGGACCCCCACGGCCGCAGGGCCACCTGGCGCTTAGAATCCTGGGGTTGGCTAGGAATGTGCACAGCCGGCTGTGTGTGCAGGAGAGGGGAGGGCTACGGGTAGTGGGAGACTGTGCTGGGAACCGGGAATGAGGTTCCGGCTGGGCTGTTTAGGATTCCTGGTCAGGGACAGAGCCGTCCGGGCAGGGAGGGACACTGAGGGGCAGGTCTGGGGCCCAGGGAGCTGGGCTCTGCGCTGTCAGCCTCCAGGGGAGCGTGGCTTGCCCCTGCTAAGCGTATGCGCTCTCAACACCGAAGGACAGGACATCCCTGAAGGGTTTCTTTTCTCCTGGGAGAAATCGCTAAACAACGGTGGCTTTAAAAATGTCGGAGATTTTCAAGTGTGTTGGACTTTTTAATTGTATCAGGCGGTTAACCTGCCAGAATCTTATCTTTCTGGAGTCGATACGAGAAGGCGGCCCCCGCCACAGCTGAGTTTTGACGATGATCAATGAAGTTTATTTTTTGTTTAATTCAGCGATTCAGGAAGCGGCAGGGCCGTGCCGGTGGGGGCAGGGCCCGGCCGGTGGGGGCAGGAAGCAGGTCGCTGGGACCGTCTATTTTAGGAAGCAAGAAAACACACTTGCAAATTCATAGTTTGTGGTTAGCAGAAGTGGTTTTCGGGTGGTTTTGCCCAGCCCCAGGGGCCAGCGAGGCCTCCTGCAAAACAACACCTGCGCAATTTGCATTTTCTAAAATAAGCCCGAGAGGCTGGCAGGAGCCCGAGGCTTCCTTTTCTGACTTTCCGAATTTAATCTCTTGGTCTTAGCTCACCAACGTCTGAATTACACTCATTTCCAAAGTAAGACGTTGAGGACATCCAGCTGGTCTCAGGGACGGTTTGCAGCGCGTTCCTGTAGGGTTTTCTGACTCAGTGGTTCCTGGTCGTTGACCCCAAACCGACCTCCGGTGCCCCGAAGCGGGGTTTTGCGATCTCTGTGTCCGTGTTCTAAGACTTCCTCTTTGTGAGGGAGAGGCACGGAGGTGCCCCGAGGAGGTGGCCTTCCCAGCAGCCTGTTCGCAGACCTGTTTTCAAGCATTCCTGCGGGGACAAATTTTAGAGGAAACGAGTGATTGTCCTGAGTGGTTTCAGTGAAGTTCTTGTTGGACTAAGAGGAAGCCCCGTCAGGTCTCGAATCAGAAAGGAACTCTGCCGGGCTCCCGCGCCGATGGGGCCCCGTGGAGGGCCCGCCTGGCACCCCAGCCTGCCGTGGCTGGGGGTCTCCCCGGGCCCGCCGTGGCTTCTGCCGCCAGGCCAGCTGCCTGTGCCTCAACCACCCGATTTTAATGGATGTGGAGGAATTCTCCCAAGACCCCCACAGTGACCAGGGAGCCCAGCTGGTAAGAGAGAAGCTCCTATTTCCTGTTTTGGCTTTTGGGAGTGAGAGTCCGTCTTTAGCGTCAGCTCAGTGAAACAATGAGGTTTATTTGTATGGGTCCCAGCGACCAGCGTCTGGTCTCTCCGTCTGACTTTCTCTAAAGACCGTTTCAAGGACACAGCTGGAAGGGCTCCCCGAGGCTTCTTGGCTGTGGATCCCTGTGGCTCAGACGCTCGAGCACAGGAGTCCCACTTAGGTTTTCGGTTGTAAACACGGCCCCGGGTGTGGGGCCACCGGCCACCGCCGCGAGGGGCTTTCTGACAGAGCAGAAGGAGAAGTGCAGATTCAGCGAAGACTTGTTTCTGGCCCTACGTAATGACGATTTTTATTTAGAGGAACTTAGCTAAAGTGGGGGCCGACTTTACACTCCGAAGGCAGGAGGTCAGCTCAGGCGAGTGCCCAGGAGGGTGCAGGCCGGACGGGCAACATCGAGCGCCCCTCTCAGCCCAGAAGCAGCACTCCCTGCTCTAGAGCAGGGACGCAGGCTTTCCACCGGTGACAGTGAACCCTCCTCCATCCTTGCAACGTGTCCTGGTGGATCTTAACTGGCCAGGAAGCGTTTTACCCAGGACACTGGTGGAGTGACTGCTAGTGCTTGGGCACCAAGAGCCAGCTCAGCCTGGGGTCACAACCAAATAGGGGGTCCTAGTGGAAAATCCACAAGGACACACAACCGTGGAATAGGCAGGGCTAAGCACCAGAAGGTGTGGACCCAGAGCCAGGCCCAACAGGATTGGATTCCTGGGTGAGCTGGCTTTAGCTGAAAGGCACGCAGATCCAGAGCTCTGAAATTTTCTAGCCTGTCCCGGGACCAGACTTTCCGGGACTGCAGGACCCAGTCAGCTGAGCTGGACTAAGCCAGATTGAACTGGCACTTCTGGACTGAGCTGAACTGAACCAGACTGGGTGAGCTGGGCTGGGCTGAACCACGCTGGGTGAGCTGGTCTAAGCTACGTTGAGCTGGGCTGGACTGAACCAGGCTGGGTGAGCTGGGCTGAGATGGGCTGAGCTGGGCTGGGCTGGGTGAGCTGAGCTGGGCTGGGCTGAGGTGGGCTGAGCTGAACTGGGCTGGGTGAGCTGAGCTGGGCTGGGCTGAGATGGGCTGAGCTGGGCTG
>NW_019154276.1:93016-93397 GCF_002288905.1 Enhydra lutris kenyoni
AGCTGGGCTGGGCTGAGCTGGGCTGAGCTGGGCTGAGATGGGCTGAGCTGAGCTGGGCTGGGCTGAGATGGGCTGAGCTGAACCAGACTGGGTGAGCTGGGCTGAGCTGGGCTGAGCTGGGCTGGGCTGGTCTGACCCAGACTGGGTGAGCTGGGTTGAGCTGGGCTGAGATGGGCTGAGCTGAGCTGGGCTGGGCTGGGATGGGCTGGGCTGGGCTGAGCTGAGCTGGACTGGGTGAGCTGGGCTGGGCTGGGCTGAGATGGGCTGGGCTGAGCTGGGCTGAGCTGAACCAGGCTGGGTGAGCTGAGCTGGGCTGGGCTGGGCTGACCCACGTTGGGTGAGCTGGGCTGGGCTGGGCTGGCCTGGGCTGAGCTAGGCTGG
>NW_019154276.1:93497-118911 GCF_002288905.1 Enhydra lutris kenyoni
GCTGGGCTGGGCTGGGCTGACCCACGTTGGGTGAGCTGGGCTGGGCTGGGCTGAACCGGGCTGGGTGAGCTGGGCTGAGCTGGGCTGGGCTGGGCTGGGCTGGGCTGGGCTGGGCTGAACGGGGCTGAGCTGGGCTGAGCTGAGGTGGCTGAGCTGGACCAGGCTGGGTGCATTGGGCTGATTAAACAGGGTCACTGAGCTGGTCCAGCCAAAATGGACTGGCTGAGCTGTCTTGGCTCAGAGGAGCTCGATGTCCTAGTTTGGGCTGGATTCACCTGCAATGGGCCACGTGTGGGTCCAAGTTGTCACATACACACCGTCCCCTAACCCTAGCTGCACTGGCCAGGGGGCTCCCCTCCATGCTGTCTGCATCACAGACAGCTCGTGGGGCTTGGGGCTGAGCACAGCAGCCTGGCTCCCGTGTCTCGGAGGGAAAGCAGCGCTGGTCGAGCCATCCGGAGCCAGGAGCCAGGGTACCAGAGTGCTCACGAGGCCACGGAGACCCCAGCTTCCCACAAATCCAGAGCTAGGCTTCTGCAGCTGGGTGGGGGGCGTTGAACCTCCCCTTCCCGGCTGGACTCAGCCTCAGCCCAGCTGCCGCTGCACTGTTGGTCAAGGCTGGGAAGGCTGTGAGGCCAGCCCTTGTGGCAGTGGGATGAGGGGGCTGTGGGGCTGGCTCTGGCCCGCCTGGCAGAGTGTGGGGAGAAGACATCTTCTCACTCACCTCCTGTCCCTCTGTGGTCCTCAGAGAACCCATCCTCTCCAAACCTCTTCCCCCTCATCACCTGTGAGAGTTTCCAGTCCGATGAGACCCTGGTGGCCATGGGCTGTCTGGCCAGGGACTTCCTGCCCAACGCCATCACCTTCTCCTGGACCTACAAGAACGACAGTGAGGTCGGCAGCCGGGACATCAAGAACTTCCCTTCGGTTCTGAGAGAGGGCAAGTATGCGGCCACCTCTCAGGTGTTCCTGCCCTCCGTGGACGTCCTCCAGAGCTCCGAGGACTACCTCACATGCAAGGTCAAGCACACCAAGGGTAACAAATCCGTGAAAGTTCCCTTCCCAGGTGAGAGCCGGGCCCTCCTCCCGCGGCTGGGTGGGCAGGGGGAGGCCGGGGGCTGACGCCTGGTCCCTCCCTGCAGTGACCGTAGAACTGTCCCCCAACGTGACCGTCTTCATCCCGCCCCGCGATGCCTTCTCTGGCAACGGCCAGCGCACGTCCCAGCTCCTGTGCCAGGCCAAGGGCTTCAGCCCCAAGCAGATCTCCGTGTCCTGGTTTCGTGACGGAAAGCAGCTCACGTCGGGCATCGACACTGGCAAGGTGGAGGCTGACGGGAAAGTGTCCGGGACAGTGACCTACAGAGTGCTCAGCACGCTGACCGTCACCGAGAGTGCCTGGCTCAGCCAGAGCGTGTTCACCTGCCAAGTGGAGCACAGCGGTGTGACCTCCGAGAAGAACGTGTCCTCCGTGTGCACCTCCAGTGAGTGCTGGGCCCCGGGGCAGCCCCTCGGGCTTGGGACCCCTCACATGCGCGGGCGTCCACTCGGGCCGGCCCCTCCCCGAGCCTTGGCTTCCCGGAGCGGCCAAGAGCTGGGAGGTAGGGCCCAGCGTTCCTCTCTGGTGGGTCCCTGGGGCTCAGGACGGCTCAGGGTGAACGCATCCTGTGTTCTTGGGGACGATCCCCGCCTTTGCCTGGCCGCGCGTCCGGCCCGTCACTGACACAAACTCTCTCCTGCCCTAGACGCAGCCGTGGGCATCAGCATCTTCACCATCCCACCCTCCTTTGCCAGCATCTTCCTCACCAAGTCGGCCAAGCTGTCCTGCCTGGTCACAGACCTGGCCACCTACGACAGCCTGACCATCTCCTGGACCCGCCAGAATGGCGAGCCTCTGAAAACGCACACGAACATCTCTGAGAGCCACCCCAACATCACCTTCAGCGCCATGGGGGAGGCCACGGTCTGTGTGGAGGACTGGGAGTCGGGGGAGCAGTTCACCTGCACGGTGACCCACACGGACCTGCCCTCGCCACTGAAGAAGACCATCTCCAGGCCCAAGGGTAGGGCCCGTGCCCCCTCTGCCGCGGGACTCTCCCGTGGCCTCTGGTGGTCTCTCCCCAGTGGTCCCGGCCCGAGCTCACCCCGTCTTTCCTCCCACAGGGGTCCCCAAGCACATGCCATCTGTGTACGTCCTGCCACCAAGCCGGGAGCAGCTGAGCCTACGGGAGTCAGCCACAGTCACCTGCCTGGTGAAGGGCTTCTCTCCCCCAGACGTGTTTGTGCAATGGCTGCAGAAGGGGCAGCCCGTGCCCCCCAACACCTACGTTACCAGTGCTCCGACACCCGAGCCCCAAGCCTCTGGCCTCTACTTTGTGCACAGCACCCTGACCGTGAGCGAGGAGGACTGGAGCGCTGGGGAGACCTACACCTGTGTAGTAGGCCATGAGGCCCTGCCCCACATGGTGACCGAGAGGAGCGTGGACAAGTCCACCGGTAAACCCACCCTCTACAACGTGTCCCTGGTCTTGTCTGACACGGCCAGCACCTGCTACTGACCGCTGGGCCGCTGGGTCCCAGCCGGTGGATCCGCAGCCCCTGGCTGACCCGTCGCTATGTGTGCGTGTGTGTCCACTAACCTTGTCAATGGGGCAACGTGTGACCTTTTATCAAAATCAGAAATAAAAACATCCATTCGAAAGACACTCCTCCTGAGTAAGCGATGCTCTCGCCTGCCGGGGCTACAGCCGTGCTGTCCCTGCCCCCAGCCCACCCTCCAGCACCGTCCCTGCCCCGCCCCCAGCCTCTGGAAGTCCCCGTGCTCCTTGCAGACCGAGGCCACGCTCACCGCTCCTGTAGCTGCTCCCACGACCACAAGTGTGCGACACGCACACACAGACATGATGCACGCGTGTGGATGCAGACATGGGCGCACCTGCGTGTAGACACACGGACACACACGTGTGCACACACACCCACATGCGTGGACATATGCAGATGCACGCCCTCGTCTACACACGTGCACACAGACAGCTGCACACGGGTACACACATGCACAAACGTCCTCGCTTATCCACACGCAGACACGTACAGACACGTGCACACAAACAAGGACACGTGCACACACAGTCACACACACATGGACACACGTCTGCACATACATGCACACAGAGACACGTACACACACGCGTGTACACACATATACACACCTGCACGCGCAGGTGCCAGCCCTTGCACACCCGGGGTCCCTCTGTCAGGAACTGCTGCCCTGTCCGGCTGTGTCACTCTCTGCGGGCTTAGTGCCCAAGCTCTGCTTGTCCCTCTGTCTCAGCGTGAAGGTCTGGACTCTGGCTGCAGCCACCATTCCCAGGCCCAAGGCCAAGGGAAGTCCTTGCCCATGCCCAGGCTCTTGAAGGCGGCAGAACCCCAGTGCCCACAGGTGAACGGGGCCGGGCTGCTTCTGACAAAGCCCCAGGGCCTGGACATCGGCCCCAGAGGCAGGGAGGCTGTCCCTGGATGCTTCTCCTTGCAGGGGTGACTGCAGAGGGCCTGGTCTGAGTGGAGAGCCCCTGCAAACACCCAGCCCTGGAAATAGTGGGAAATGAGGCCCCAGGAGCAGGCGTGAGGGGTACAGACCTGGTGGGCGGGGAAGGGCAAGGGTCCGAGTGGGACCCCCTCTGCCACAGCAGCACGGCCCCCTCTGGGCTGCCTCCGAGACCCTCCCTGCACACCGGACCCTTGGGAACCTGAGCTGCAGATGCCCCAAAGGGCCAGTGGGCTCCAGACCCCATGGAGGGTCCTCAGCCTGTCCACCCAGGCCACCCCAGGGTCACCCTCCCTGGAGCCTCAGGGTTCTATCTGAGCCCTTGGTCCCCGAAGCCTGGCAGTGCAGACAGCTGGCCAGGGCCCCACACGGGATCTTCCAGGGGCCATGCCCTCCAAGACCGAGGGACAGCGAGTGGGAATCTCACTAGGAAGTGAGGCGGTTGCCCCTCAGGCCCAGACACACGCCAGGTCCCCGCTGCCAGCCTCTCCAGCCTCGGCGGCCAGGGGCAGAGCACCCCCTCCAGACCAGAGGGGGCAGAAGGCCCTGCTCCCTGGCTCTCCACCGGGCAGCCCTGGCAGTGGCCCCCAACCCCGCTGCTGTGTTGTGTTGCCACACCCCTGCGTCTGTGCTGCTCTGCTGTGCTCTCTGCCCCGCCACGGCTCCCACACAGGGTGCTCGGGTCGGCCTTGCTCTGCTGAGCCTGTGTTCTGCCTCGGCCTGACCCCTGTCTCGAGCTCCCAGGACCCAGCTAACACCTGGCTTCGATGCCTCCCGACTGAGCCCAGGAGCCCTCGGCCTCCCAAAGCAAGTGCCGAGGAGACTGAGGGACCAGTCAGGAGCCACGCACACCCACTCCCGCCGTCCCTGCCCCGCCCGGCCCCCCAGGGGCAGCCTCGGGGGCCCAAGGGCAGCTCTGGGGCCAGGCCTCCCTACCGCGCAGCCTGACCGCTCTGTGCTGTGTTCCCTGCAGAGGGAGAGGTGAGCGCTGAGGAGGAAGACTTCGAGAACCTGAACACCGTGACGTCCACCTTCATCGTCCTCTTCCTCCTCAGCGTCTTCTACAGCACCACAGTGACGCTGTTCAAGGTAACAGCAGGGCCGGGGCAGGAGGGGCAGGGCATCCAGCCCAGGGCAGCGGGAAACCGTCTCACGCCGTCTGTCGCCTGCAGGTGAAATGACCGGTCCGCGGAGACCTTCAGAGGCCCGGGACGTGGACCCGGGGTGGGCAGCCCGCGGAGCCCGTCAGCGCATCCTTAGC
The DNA here is from genome assembly GCF_002288905.1 of Enhydra lutris kenyoni. Classification (NCBI taxonomy): domain Eukaryota; kingdom Metazoa; phylum Chordata; class Mammalia; order Carnivora; family Mustelidae; genus Enhydra; species Enhydra lutris. The sequence goes on from NW_019154276.1 coordinate 98,300, forward strand.
TCTCCCCCGGCTTCCAGCTCAAAGACTCGGCCTGTGCAACGTACCCGCGTGTCGCCTTCCAATAAACGTGTATATTTTATCTTACGAAACTGCTCTGCTGTGCAGGCTTCTGTCCCAAAGTGCTCCTTGGGTGCCGCATGTGTCCAGGGCCTGTGGGAAGGGCCTGTGGGAAGGGCCTGTCTGTGCACAGGCCTGCCAGGGGACGTGCCAGGGAAGGGGGCCCTGCAGTGGGACCCAGCGTCTCTGGCTCGTCCCATCTGCTTAAGGACGGGTGCTGGACCCTGTCCCAGGCCTGACCTCCCAGACGTGGTGGGAACCGGGAGCCGGGCTTGGTCCCTGTGTGCGACCAACAGGGGCCTCCGCCGCTGGGTCCCCACACGACGCACGGTCCCGTCTCCGACCCAGCCGGCCTGGCCGGCCCCCAGGAGGGTCCCACCCCTCGTGGGGCTGGGCTGTGTGGGACCGAGGACTGGCGGGAGCACAGGGCACTCATCCTGCCAGTGGGCTGCACCGTGAAGGGTGTGTGGACGGGAGCAGGAGCGTCTGGCGAGCCGGGGAGGAGAGTGCCTGCCAGGGAACGGCATGTGGGGAGCCTCCGTGTGTCCCCGTCCCTACACGCGAGGAGCAGGCGGTGCCACGGCCAGGAGCCCCAGCGGAGGGGGAGTGCAGCAAAGGGATGCGGGTTCGCGTCGGGGGCTCACTCACCGGCCGTGGAGCTGTGGCCACCAGGGTCTGGGTGGCAGTGGGTAGGGGAGGGGCCGAGGGGGAGGCGCAGACCCCACACGGCTGAGGGGTCCAGGTGGCATTGGTGAGGACGGCCGTGAGCCAGGCTCCCGGGAGGAGGCACCTGGAGGAGGCCAGGATGCAGCTCACAGGTCCCCGTGAGCGCCCGGTGGGCACAGGGAGGCCCCAGCTTCGTCTGGTAACACGGACCCCCTGGCCCAGCCTCCCGGGATGAGGGGCCCATGAGGTGCGTGTGCGGCTGGGGACTCTCGTGCCAGGGAGTGGGGGGCTGTCACCTCCGATGGCGTCTGTGCTGAGTCCGTGTCCAGGGACCCCGGGGGCAGGGAATCCTCTCGAAGCCAAGAGTCGTGTGGGCCAGGGGGACAGTCTGCTCCAGGCTGGGCTTCTGGCAGCCGCCCGGGCTTGTAGGTGCGTCTCCGCGCTGTCTGCCTTCGGGCCGTGGCGTTGTCCCCCTGCGCGTGTCCGGACCCCCCTTTGATAAGGGCGTCCGTCGGTGGGGCTAAGGTCTCAGCCTCCGTGGCCCCGTTTGCAAGCACGGCCCCACGCCAGGGCACCAGGGCGACAGGATTTCCGTACGTAAACCAGGGCTCTCAACCCAAGCCCTAACCGTCCACCCCAGCCCCCGAAATTCTTGTCCTTCCCCCGTGCAGAACGCCGGGCCCAGCAACGTTGCATTGGAGGCCGCCCTCCAGCAGCAGGACCTCCCTGAATCGTTAACTCGCCCACTAGGACTTTCTCTCCAAACGTGATCACGATCTGAGGCACAGGGGTCAAGCCCACCCACGCCTGGCATCTCCCCCGCAGGGTGCAGGGGGTCCTGGCAGGACGCAGGGGGGTGCCGGGGACGCTGTATGGGGAGTGGGGTCCCCGGGATATGCGTGGCAGACAGTCCTGCTGGGGAACCCCTGGAAAAGGCAGGGGCAGGCCGGCTGGGTGCTTGGGAGGACAGACAGATGGGTCTTGCGTCAGGGGGCCTGTGGAGTGGGCGAAGGCAATGGCCCAGGCGACCGGCTGGAGAACGGGCATGTCCCGTCGTGCGGTGGCAGCATGGTGCCTGGGGGCTCGGCAGAGAACAGGGACCACAGACTTTGGTGAGGGAGCCATCAGGGACTCAGGCAGGGACCCCGCACTTGCTCAGCCGCCCTTGGCCAGCGGAGTCCCCAGGGAGAAGACCAGGGCACAGGAACCGGCCCACCAAGAAGCCTCGTCCAGGGACCTGCCACCCCTGGGCCCAGAACACTGCAGGGCAAACTACCCCCGCACCCTAGGACATGGCCAAGGGCCTCCCATGAGGGCAAAAGGCTCACAGGCCTGGACTCTAAGCCACAGAGCCCCAGGGGCAGTCACGGGGAGGGCAGCGTCTGAGCCCACCCCGCTGGCCAGGGAGCCAGAGCCCAGTTCCAAGGCCCCTCTCTGCAGGCAGAGGGGACCCAGGGCAACTGCGGGAAGGCCCAGGGCCAGCGCTCAGAGTCCCGGGGGTGACACACAACCGGGCCCCTCAGCAGGGCAGCACGGGCTCCGCAGAGGGGGCACCCCTCGCTGCATTTGCAGGACAAGAGGGCCACGGCTGCCACCGGCCACGGCTGCCCCTCCCCCACCACGCTGCACCCCCGCGGCCCCGGCCTCACACGCCCTGTCTGTCTTCCAGACACCGAAACGCTGCATCTGTTCCCCTTGGTCTCAGAATGTAAAGCCCCAAAGCAAGGTGACTCCATAGGCCTGGCCTGCTTGGCACAAGGACCCTCCGCAGAGTCCGTGCAGGTCACCTCGAGCTCGGGGGCGCAGACGACCACCCTGATCACGCTGAGGGCCCGAGAGCACACGCAGCTGTCCTTCCTGTCAGTCACCTGGAAGCCGGACCCGCACTACTGCAGAGCCGTCGTTTCCGGCCTCCCACGGGAGAAGCCCATCCTATGGCCAGGTGGGTGGCCCCAGACCCCCGAGGTCGTCCTCCAGGGTGCCCCGCACCTTCCAGCCCGAGGACGATGCAGGCAGCCGTGCCCAGCACGCCCGTGGCCAGTCGCCCCTCCTTCAGCCATCCCCGTCCTCCTAGCCACCACTGGGCAGCCCCCCCACACCCGGACACACACCGTCTGACCCTCCCCCGCCACTGTCCTTCTGACTTCAGAGTCCTGGGAAGGGAAGACCGACCCATCGGCTCACGGGCCGTCTCCGCCAGAGACCTCCTCCACACCCAGCGTCCCAGGTGAGGAGCCCTCCTGCCTTCCTGTCCCTTAGTCGGACGCCTTCGGGCAGCCCTCCGCGACTTCTCTGGGGGCGGTGTCTGCAGAGAACTGACCACACCACGCACTGGGTCCCAGCAGATGCCCCCTCAGGCCCCTAGTGGACAGGAGACCCCCCCACACCTGCAGTGAGCACAGCAGACGGGGTGGGGCCGCGGGCCAGCACTGGGACTCACCGGGCCCAGGGGCAGGGCTCAGACGAGAGCCTGTCCCAGAGCCTCACGTGAGGACACACGGCTGACATGCCCAGCAGGGTGGACTTGGCCCCGTGGCCCTGACAGAGCTGTAGCACGCCACCTGAGGCTCAGCACCCCTGACCATGGACCCAGGGGTCCTGCAGCCAGAGGCCCTCTCCGTGAGCTGCCCCCAACCCAGGGGCCTCTCCAAGGGCCACTTGGGGCCACAGCCACCCTGCCTCCCCCTCGGCAGAGGTCCAGCACTCACTCCTCCAAGCGGGCAGCAAGCCATGCTCTCAGAGAACGGCAGCTCCAGCACCAGCCCTGGGGATGCTGGGGCAGAGGCTGTGGTCTGCCGTGGCCCCTCCGTGGCCCCTCCACGGCCCCTCCACAGCCCACCCCACCCATGACAACCCCATATCCGACCACCACCAGTGCCTGGCTCAGCACAGCCCGGTCAGACCCAGAGGGGTCCGCCCTCCAGGCAAGGATCCAAATACCCCCGCCTCGGGGCAGGGGTACTCTCCAGTCCCTGTCCTTGTGGGGCGCGTCCACTGGCTGGCCAGGATTCAGGCCCGGGCAGAGCTCCAGGGAGAGGCCTCCGGGGCGTATGGCATCTGAGGGACAGACTGGGGTGTGTGGCCCCACAAGCCCAGCCCTCCCAACAGGCCAACATCGTCCTCCCGGGAGGGCCGCACAGCCCACAGCCCTGAGCCTCTTTCCCACAACCTGAGCAGTTTTAGCAAGATGGGGGTGGGGAGAGTGGAGAGGAGACCCTGTAACGGCAAACCTAAGTATTTACTGCTGACCCTCTACAGAGCAAACTTGCAGGTCCCCCGTCTGTCCCAAACCCAAGGCCCGATAACTTCCGGCCGTCCTCACCCTAACTGTAGGCGTCACCGTGGCGTGACCATTCAGGAGCCCGACGAGGGCCAGCAGCAGGTGTGGGTAGGTCTCTGGACCCCAGAGAGCAGGAAGGCTGAGGGGCCCCGGGAGGCCACAGCCCCGGTGAGTCCCACCGGTCTCACCCCCCTTTCCCTCCTAGTGTCCTCCACCAGCCACACCCACACACAAGCCGCAGAGTCAGGAAGCCCAGTGGACGCTACGCTCAGAGGCCAGTTCCTTGGGGCACAGAGTGGGGGGAGGAGGGGAAGAGTGGACTGGGGAACCCGGGGGAAGTCCTAGCCGGGCAGTGGGAGGCCAGGAAGCAACAAAGGGGAGGTCTGCCCTGGGGAGCGTAGCAGACCTGGGCCGGGCACTGCCCACAGCACCACTCCCAGGCAGGGTCTGTGTGCCCCCCACTGACTGGGGTCCCCCAGTGACCACTGACCAGGGTCCCCCCCGCTGACCGCTGACCTGGGGTCCCCCGCTGACCGCTGACCGGAGTCCCCCGCTGACCGCTGACCGGGGTCCCCCGCTGACCGGAGTCCCCCGCTGACCGCTGACCGGGGTCCCCCGCTGACCGCTGACCTGGGGTCCCCCGCTGACCACTGACCGGGGTCTCCCGCTGACCACTGACCTGGGGTCCCCCGCTGACCGCTGACCGGGGTCCCCCGCTGACCGCTGACCTGGGGTCCCCGCTGACCGCTGACCGGGGTCCCCACTGACCAAGGTCGCTCTCCTCTGGCAGACTGCCGGAACCACACTCACCCTCCCAGCCTCTACCTGCTGCAGCCTCCCCTGCGGGGCCCGTGGCTCCAGGGAGAGGCCACCTTCACCTGCCTGGCGGTGGGGGATGACCTGCAGGAGGCCCGTGTGTCCTGGGCGGTGGCCGGGGCGCCCCCCAGCAGGGCGGTGGAGGAGGGGCCGCGGGAGGAGCACGCCAACGGCTCCCAGAGCCTGAGCAGCCGCCTGGCCTTGCCGGTGTCCCTGTGGGCCTCGGGGACCAGCATCGCCTGCACGCTGAGCCAGCCCAACACGCCGGCCCAGGTGGTGTCTGCAGCACCGGGACAGCACGGTGAGGCCCACTCTGGGGTCCAGGAGACGGGGAGGCTGGGGCCCCCGCACGCGCACGACCCACCCAGCACAGTGGCTACCCCTCCTTCCACACGGAGACACCGAGGGGGTGGGGACCGGCCCTCCCCAGGCCCCCCAGCTTCGCCCAAGCCTCGGGTGGTCCCAGCATGACCGGACTTCTCCCCGCAGCGGCCACCGCGCCCAGCAGCCTCACTGTCCGCGTCCTGACCGTGCACCAAGCAGCCTCCTGGCTCCTGTGTGAGGTGTCGGGCTTCTCGCCCCCGGACATCCTCCTCACCTGGCTCAAGGGCCGCACGGAGGTGGACCCTGCGGCGTTTGCCACCGCACGCCCCGCGGCCCAGCCAGGGAACAGCACGTTCCAGACCTGGAGCGTCCTGCGTGTCCTCGCGGCCCAGAGCCCTGGCCCAGCCACCTACACATGTGTGGTGAGGCATGATGCCTCCCGGAAGCTGTTCAACACCAGCCAGAGCCTGGACACTGGTGAGTCACCCACGGGCCTGAGGGCTTCTGTCCCAGCCTCCTCTCAGCAAGGGGCGCGGGTGGAGGGACAGCCCTCCCAGGAGCCGAGCGGCCGGATCCCGGGGCTGCAGCCCAGACCGTGGGCCACCCACCCGATGGCTGCGCGCCGGCCTGCTCGGCCTCTCTGACACCGGCCCCTCCAAACCCTGTCGTGTCTACACGCCATGTGCTGGACTAGGAGGGCTGAAAGGTGCCTGTCACCCCTGCCAGGCCCCAAAGAGCAGCCATTTCCCACCAAGACATGCCACACGGCTGGGTGCAGATCAGGCCGCACCTCAGGAAACAGATAGACCCAGAAGTGGGTGCTGGCCTTGGTGCCCGGGGACATCTGACCAGCACAGGCCCACAACAGGCCCCGACTGCAGGCCGCCTACAGCGCAGAGGGGACAGAGGCCCACCAGGGTGGGGGCTCATGGGGGAGGTTTAGGGCTTACTCTCCCCTCTGAGGCCCTTGTCAGACCTCCTATGGCCCCATCAGGTGCAGCAAAGCCCTGGTGGGACAGCGCTGGACACCTTAGGCCAAACAGACAGCAGGACGCCGTCCTCCTCCTGCTCATGGAGAGGTGGCAGGTGGCCTGGCGCAAGGCTGCCCTTGGGAGCTGTGTGGGGGGAGACGCCCAGTGGAGGTCCACGGCAGCAATTTAGGGGGCATGTGGGACCGCTGTGCCAAGCTCCACGGGCTCAGACACCCTGCCAACGGCCCAACCCGTGCAGTGGGCATCCTTCCAACACAATAGCACTGACCGCACAGCTCCAACAGCCCGGCTTGGCCCTGGAGGCAGCCTGGTGGGCAGCAGCCTGTAGGGAGCCCCAGGGAGGGGGCAGCTCTTTAACCCCCAGCACGCCTGGACCACCCCAGTAGGCCTCCCCTAGAGTCCTGGGGCCAGCCCTGCCTGCCCGCCCAAGGCTGGGACCCCTGGTCCTCCACCCGTCTTCCCGGCATTGCCCCTTTCCCTCTAGATGCCACCTGCCCTGGGCCCCTGTCATGGCCCATGTCCCCCCCTTTCTCTCTGGATGCCACCGGCCCTGGGCCGCTGCCACTTCCTGACGGCGCACAGGAGAAGAATGAGGCACAAACCAGTCAGCTGCAAGACAGAGGGAGCCGGGGTGACTGGAGAAGAGACGGTCGCCCCGAACAACTCCTCAGTCCCACTTTATTAGATAGAAACCGTAACCAACAGGAGCCGAAGGCCAAACATCAGTCATATGCCTTGTGGATGAACAAGAGGGAGGGCAGGATGTGTCCGATCACGCAGGACACAGTCGGCAGTTGAGCTGCACCTTCAACGGGATCATCGAATTAGCCACAAGTGCTCTCCAGGGAAGGGGAGATACCGGGAAAATGGAGCAGGCGGCGTCCGCCCTGAGCGGCCCGGGCGTCCCCCGCTGCTGGCCCTCAAGGACGTCTGTCGTCCTCTGCCCCAGAGGCCCGTTGCCGGGACGTGTTTTTCTTGAGGCTACGTCAAAATGTGCTTGGTAACTGGGAGAATTTCCCGTGGTTACGTTTCAGGTAACACCTTGTTCTGAGGGACAGTTACAGGCCTCCTGCCATGGCTCATGTCCCGCCTTTCTCTCTGAATGACACCGGCCGGGTCTGTTCTCCGGCCCCAGAGCAGCCTCCTGGCCCTGCTCATCCTCCCTCCCGTGGCTCCCTGAGGGGCAGGCCCACGCCGACACTCCTCCTGCTCTACTCTCCTACACCCAGTAGGTGGGTTGCCCAAAGGCGCAGGCCCGGCCTCTCCAGGCCTGATGTCACAGGTGAGGCTAGACCTGCCCCCCGTACAGACTCAGTCAAGGCTGGAGACTGATGTGCCATCCCGTGCAGAGCCCCAGGCTGCAGGCTCTGGCTGTGTCAGGGTGTGCACATCCGGGGACCTGAGCACATGCAGACCCCAGCACGCGGAGAGTCCAGGCCTGCCCAGCAGGCACAGCACAGCTCAGATGAGACAGCCCGGCCCTTGTGGCCCCTGCACCGGACCGTGGCTCTATGCCTGTGGTGGCAGTAGGTGTGTGGCCAGACGTCTCCCAGCACCTGCCCCTCTGAGCACATGTGGAGCAGGGCAGGGGTGCAACAGGGCCATGTGAGTGAGCAGGGGTGGCCGAGCCCCTCCAGGGCCCAGCACTGCCCTCACCCTGTGCCCACAGCTGTGTGTCCGGTGCCCACGCACGGATTCAGAGCCTCCAGAGGCCACGCATGCCACATCTTCCAGCAGGGGCAGAACCTCCTGCCAGGATCACACAGTCTGGAGACAGGACGCCCTGCAGAGGGTAGAGGGAGCCTGGACCCCAGGCCCCCAGGAGCAAGTGGGGAGAAAGTCCTCCTCTGGAAGGGCCCAGCCCACTAAAGGCTGAGCCATGCAGGTGGGCCTGCGCAGGGAGGCGGCTGGAGTCCCGTGCGTATCTCCTGGACCCCTCCTCCAGCCAGGTGGGGGCGGCTGGAACCGCTCGGCTGGTTTTGGCAACGTGGACCCCTTGGAAGGAGCCCGTCCTCCGTGGCTCCGACGGGTCCCAGCCCCTCCTCCTGCGGCTGTGGCTTTGCTCCTTCTGGGGGTGCTGCTTGCTCTCCTCCCAGGACCCCCAGGCTTCCCCCATCCTACATCCACAGGCTGTCCTCTGCCTCAGCCCATCACGGGTCCCCTGTTCCCAAACAGGATGGTGCTTGCAGGACAAGCCTGACACACTGACGGCCCTAAGGGCTGGAGGACACCAGGCTCCTCAGGGTCGCTGTCAGGTTATACACGCCCTCCCGAGGTGCTCCTGCTCCCCGTCTTGTGCGAGGCTGCGTGCGCCCAGGTCCGGACAGACGCAGGGGCCCTCCCGCCGACACCGGGGGCCCTTCTGTTCTTCAGCACCACCCCGGGCCTCCCTGCTGATCCTGGTGCCCCCCCTGCCGGTGTTGTGCTGCAAGCTCCCCCACAGCCCAGCCTTGCTCCACAGCAAAGGGATTTCTGAGCCTCCAGGTAGGACGTAGGAGAAAAGGAAGGACAGTCCGGCCTGCAGGAGCTAGCAGACAACACCACAGACACCCTATAAACCCTGCGTAGTCAAAGCCACGAAAGGGCTGGGGACGCACAGAGGGCAGCCGACCTGACTCCAGGAAAGGGGACATTGTCAGCCACCTTACCGCACCCTGGGCAGGGGCACAGAGGGACACGAGCCCCACCCTGGGACATGGGGGACAGAGCCGTGGGCATCCAGGCAGCCCTGGAGGGCTCCCTGTCGCTCCGAGGGCCCTGCCCAGCCCCAGGTCCCCGTCAGCCCTGCCCGTGTGTGTCCACCCGCTGAGTGCCACCCACCTGCCGCACTCACTTGTCATGCGGATTGTCATGTACCAGGGTGTTTGGGTGCAGTCTGTGTGTGCGGCTCGGTGCTGGGCCCGTCGGGCTCTGGGAGCCCCTGGCGCGGGGCAGGGAGAAGGTTCACAGGTGCACGTCAGGAAGGGGCCACGTCAGGAAGGGGCGTCCCAGAGCAGTGGCCTATCCCTCAGCTCCCCCTGCGTGGGGGACTGAACCTCCTCACTGGTGCCCTTGCTCCCCAGGTCTGGCCATGACGCCCCCACCCCTCCAGAGCCATGACGAGAGCAGGGGGGACGCCACGGACCTGGAGGACGTCGGCGGGCTGTGGCCCACGTTTGCAGCCCTCTTCCTGCTCACTCTGCTCTACAGCGGCTTTGTCACCTTCATCAAGGTAAGGCAGCCGGCACTATGTGCAGGGCTGGGGACAGGCTGGGCCAGCCCAGGGAGCCTGCGGGGAGCGGGAGGAGTGTACGGCCATCACGGGCCACAGGCGCAGGCCCAGGGCCTCAGCCCAAGAGCTCACAGGCCCCCGCCCTCTGCCGCCCCAGCCCTACGGTGGAACAGATGCTGGGCGCCTGCTCACGTCGGACTCAGCTGGGCAGGACTCGGGGGCCTGGGCCCTGTCCTCTGAGGACCCTCCCCCTCACACCCGCCCCCTTCCCGACCCCGGGCTCTCATTGCAGGTGAAATGACTCCAGGAGAGTAGACGCTCAGCCTCCACGCTGTCGCCAAGGGCAAAGGGGCCCAGCCCGGACTCCAGCCCCATCTCCGCCCACCCCCCGCACACCTCTGTCCACCTCTGTCCAGAGCTCAGCCCCCAGGCCCAGAGAGGAGGGCGTCACAGCCCGCACACCCCCGAGCCAGCAGACCTCACTGCAGCCCCTTGCCTTTACACCGGCCAGCCGGCCCCATAAACCTTGCTCATTCCGTGCCTCCTGTTTCCCCGTCTCTGTCGTCAGCATCTGCCCCGGTCAGAGGCCCCAGAAGGCTGCGGGCAAGCGTCCAGGGATTCACACCAGCCCTGGGGTGCGGCACTGGCAGCGCAGGCCATGGGAGGCGCCCCTGTGGGAAAAAGCTGGTGGGGCCCCTCTGCCCCGAAGGGAATGGGGGGTGGTGCTCCCACACGCGCGGGCACACGCATGGGGCGCCCCTGCGTACGTGTGTGCACCAGCACAGCTCACACACAAGCACAAGTGCACAGACATAAGCAGTGCACGTGCCCTCTGCCCCGCTGACACGGGTGCACACGCATGAACACAAACGTGCGCACATGTGCACAGGACACGTGCTGGTCTGCGGGACTTCTGTGCTCACGTGTGCACACAGACACGGGCCCACACAGGCTCACACGCATCACGAGGAGACAGCCCTCCGTGCTGGGAGTCGGGACGGCCCCCACGCGGAGCTCATTCCCTGTGCCCCACAGCCGCAGGTACGACCCCGACCTTCCTGTCTCCGTCCCTCCGGCACCGTGGGCCGGAGCACACTCCCACGTGGAGCGCGGTGAGCAGTAAACGCCGTCGTGCCCAAGGGGGCTTAGAGAAGACCCTGGCACGGCTCAGCACACGGTCAGCGGTGGCCGTCCCACTGTCACCCAGGGTCCCCAGCTGCAGGAGAGGGAGCGGCCACAGTGGGCATATGAGAGCGGCGGACGACTCCTGTGTCTCCTGCCCTCCCCACCCACTGGCAGGGTGCAGGGGGGCCCCGCCAAGCCCAGCCCCCACCCCCGGTGGTCCACAGCAACACTCCAGCTGCCCCCCCCCCCCCCCCCCAGCTCACGGCTCCGGCTCACACCCCGTCCCTCCACGCGGACTTCAACTCCACATGTCGCCACTGGAGCTTAGCCCACACCTGACACCCAAAATGCCACAGCTGGACGTCAGGCTGAGGTCAGCTGACTCAGCCCCAAAAACCTGCACGCGTTACCCCTACAGACTGCACGTGACCTCTGGGGCAAAGACACTTGCAGAGCCATGAGGGTCAGCGTTCAAAGTCCTGGCGGAACAGGGTCAGTGTTGTCACAGAGCCCATGGGAGAAGGCGGGGTGACCCCAGAGCAAGGCAGCCCCCTGTGGCTGTGCGGTGGAGGCAGGGCCATGAGCCCGGGCTGCTGCTCCTGAAGCCGGAAAGCCTGACAGGCTGTGTCCCAGAGCCTCGGGAGGGGCTGCACCTGCCCATGCCTGACCTTGACCCCCTGCGGGCCCAGGGCCCCACCTTCCAGGGGCTCAGGCCACACTCTGAGAACGGACTCCCTCCCTCCCCTACACGCCTCCCACTGTCCCAGCCCTGGGCATACTCCCAGGACACCGCGTCTCTGGCACCGGCTGGCCCACCACCCTGGTGTCCACAGGGCCCGCCCACGGTCACGTCCTGTGGGGCCACCCTACCTGCCTTGCCCTCGGTAGCCTCTCAGGCCTTCGCCTCCCCCACGATTCGCCAGAAATCAGCACATGGGGCCGTGGCGGCGATGCGCCCTGCCCTCTGCCAGCCCTGCTGGGTCCTCTCTGCACCCCCCGCCCGCACGCTCCGCACGTCCCTTTCCCGTCGTACGCTTGTTTCTTCTTTCTGCTCCCCGAGAAAGTCCACGCCGAGAGCACAGTGTTTCCCGCTGCCCCTGACAACCCCCAGCACACGAGCACAGCCCAGCGCGCAGTAGGTGCTCAGCAGGCAGCTGCGGAGGGAAGGGCCGCCACCCGCCGCACAAGACCACCCTGGCTCCGGCATGTCCGTCCCCACGCGGCGCCGATTTACAGATCTTCCCAGGCCTCCCCTCCCCCATGCTGCCCTCTCTGTAAACGAGCTCCTGTCACATGGACCCCAAAAGTCACCCCGAAGTCATCACCACCGTCCTGCTGCACAGTGCAAGCCACACCCCCAGAGCTCCCCACTGTCCAGGCAGCCTCCAGGCGTCCCCCACAGCCCTCGGCCGTGTCCTGAGGACACAGCTGTGTCCCGGAGCCTCAGGAACACATCAATGGGTTCCCTTTACACCAGGAAAGAGGTAGGGGCTCCTGCACCCCAACCCAGCCTGCCCGCCCGGCCCAGACACCCAAGCCTGACCAGAACCACCCTCCTCGTGCCCCCAGTTCTGCCCACCTCCCAGCCTGGCCTCGAGGCCCCAAGCACACACCCAGCATCCGCAGTAGCGGAAAGAATGAATGAACGGTCCGGCCGGCCTCAGAGGGGGGCGCACACTTGGGCCTTCAGACTGAGCCTCCAGCCCAGCCTTGCCCCGAGAAGCCCCTGTGGGACCACGGCTGTTCCCAAGGACGCCCCTGGCTTTTCCCAGACCCTTGTATGGACACCGTGAAGCCCCATCCGCAGGCCCCAAGAGAACGGGAGGGGCCGCCCACCAAGCCCCTGACCCTCGTCTTGCCCTGAGTATGGTGGGCACCTGGTTGGGCCAGAGGCTCTGTGTTTGAGCTTCTTTCTGTCCAGGACTCATGCTTACAGAGTGCCCTGAATTCCGTTTCCCTAAAGCACGTGTGAGCCCCAGCCCCTCTGGCCGGTCCGGTGGGTTCCTGCGGCGGAAGAGCCCACGGGCGGCCTTCTACCGCGGCTTCCCCTTTTGTCCTAAATAAGCACCCGCAGACCATAGCCCAACTACAGAAATCTGTCTGCGGAGGCGTGCGACCGCCCCCGTGGGGCCTGGCGGGGGGGTTTCCCTCCAAGCAACCAACGCGCTTGCAACCTTCCCCGGCACGGCGGCTCCCGCCCTAAGGCAGCCCAGCGACCTGCAGGCCGAGGGCCGTTTCCCAGCACGCTCTGCAGCTCCCCCGAGCCACCGCAGCCGTGTCCGCCTGGTCGCGTCCGCCCTGGGCAGGAACATCTGTTTCCAGCTGTGTGGTAAACAGGACACAGCCACCCGCCCACACTAAATCAAGGCGTGACAAGCTGGGTCCCCCGTGTGGAGTTCCCCGCGCAGCCACCTGTGTGGGGCCCGACCGAGCCCCCTCTCCGGCTGTCTGAGGGAAAGGTTTGAGCTGGTTCTGCCCCCCTGGGCTTGTGGACCGAGGCCTCCCAGCACCTGGGCAGAAACCAGACTTCTGTTCTCCAGCCAAGGCCCCAACACCCACTCCCAACCCATGGGCAGGCCCAGGTTTGCTGTGGTCCCCCTGGAAGTCGGATGGCTGCGGCCGGGCTCCATCAGTACAAGGAGACAGGACCCTGCTCCCACCGTCCGGACAAAAGCCAACTCAGGACCAGCACTACTGACCGGTACGAACCAATGGCCAGACAGAGACTGTGGGGAGGCATTTACGTTCTCAGAAAGACAGCAGAGCCAGAAACTTTAAAAAATAAGATCAGCAGATTTGCCTACGGACCAAAGATTAAACATCTATCAGGAGAGAGTCTCCACGAACAAAGTAAAAAGGAGGGGAGCCAGTGGCCAAAGCGTCGGACATCAGGAAGAGTGCTGGTCAGAGCTCTCCGGAGAGTGCACAGTGACGTACCAGACAGACGGAGGAGTGAGGGTGGGGGGCGGTTGGCCGACGCCCGAGAGACAGTGGCAGACGGTGCGTGTCGACAGGCAAGTCTTCAATCCTGCTTTAAAGTCACATAAATGTATAGGGGTTATTTTAAGGAACTGGATCCTGACGGTGAAGGCTTGGTGAGCCCAGAATCCGTAAAACAGACCTGCCCCTCCTCCTCTGGGGACCTCAGCCTCTTCCCTCTCAAAGCTCTCAGCTGATTCGACAAGGCCCACCCTCACGTGGAGGCAATCTGCTCCCCTTGATGTCTCCTGATTGAGGGGCTAATCACATTTTTAAAATACCTTCACTCTCTGGACCCGTGTTCGGCCGAACATCTGAGTGCTCCGGCCTGGTCAAGTTAACCATGAAGCTAACCGTCACGGGTTTAGTAAAGGAGCGATGGGACACTGCAGAGAGCAGCAGAAACTTGACCTTCAAGGAAAAGTTTTCAGTGGAAAGTGGAAGGGAGAAATTATTCCCAGTGGGTTGTAAACACAAATGACCAAGAAAACACATGAAATTGCTAAAAGTCACCGATAATCAAAGAAAAGCAGCTTCAAACGACCAGCTGCTCCTTGCCAGCCACCACGCGCCACACGGCGGTCCGGTGGACACACAGACAGGTGTCCGCGCTGTGGCACCACCGTCCCGATGAGGGACGGACAGCACAGGTGAAAACGAGTAAATGCCCCATAAGAGACGAGGATGCCAGTCACGGACGTCGATGCCAGGTACCATTTGGCTGATGACCGGACCCTTCCAGAGGGGGTGAAGGAGCTGCAGGGTCAGCATGGGCCTGGGGGTGCCACATCGCAGGCAGAAGGTCCTGGGGCAGACATGAGCCCAGCATCTCACCCCGAGGGAATGGGAAGCCCCCAGAGGGGTTTCGGTAGTCACCACTGCAGAAGTCTGACCTGGGGGCAGGGCAGTGGTCGGGGGACAGTGGCAGCAGAGAGCAGGGCTCAGATCAAGCACATCCCGGGGGTCGGGGGGAGACCAGACAGGTTTGCTCAGAGGCACAATTGCTCCCAGAGGGCCTCCCGACCCACAGCTTGGATGGAATTGCCGCTTTCTGAGATGAGCGAATGAAGAGCTCCCGTCCACGGATGGCACGTTGAGCAGCCAATTGGACATCCAAGAAGGATGCTGGCTTGGGGCTCCCACAGCAAAACCCGGGAGGACAGTGTTCAGGAAGAGCGCAGAGATGGGGACTCAGATCTGGAACTGCAGGCATAGGGCAGCCTTTATCTGCACGGGATGGCAGGGATGAGCAAGGATGAAACGTGTGGAGAAGAGAAGGCCGAGCCGGGAGGCTGAGCCGGGAGGCCGGGAGGCCGGGAGTGCCAAGGCTGGAAGCAGGAGTCAGAGAGGGAGGGGTTCCAGCTGCGACCAGTGCTGTGGATGGGTCCTGTCGTGGGGCTGAGGACAACCCCTGCATCAGACACAGTAGAGGTCATGCTGCCCTCCCAGGAGCAGCGTCAGTGGCAATGTGGGGTCCAGGCCTGAGCAGAGCGGGCACGAGAACTGAGAGCAGAACCACGGTACGGGCCGGCAGGCTTCACGGGGCCCCGACCCAGAAGTCAAGGGCTATTCCTCAAGCACACTGTGAACTTGGAGAAACCTCCATCTGCTGGGCCCTGGGTCACAACTCTGTAAACTTTGAAATGTTTGGGCCTATCACACAGCAAGCTCCCTGCCAATGCCATGAATGGAATGGGAGTCCAAAACAAACGTAACGGACCAGCCCACGTCTCGTGTCACGTCCGAAGAGGAATCTGTGGCCGTATGTGTCCGGAAAAGAGAAAACACCAAGTTAACGCAGAGCCCGAATTTGCAGGAGTGAGAGAGCAAACACAAAGCAAGGAAGGAGATAATTATTGTACAAACAAAATCCTCAATAAAAGGTAAGAAAAGAAGGACCAAGAGGCATAGCAGGTCCAAAATTGTTTCTTAAAAAGGACAGACCTCTGAGGGGACAGGCCAGGGAAAGGAGGAGAAGACACGATGTGCATAAAGGACGAGAAGAGAGAGAATCACTGCTGACGAAGAGGTAGAAGAAGGGATGCATAAACATATTCCACCGATACGGAGATGAAATGGAAACCCCAGAGCAGGGCGTTATCACACTCGAGTCAAGAAGAGAAAAGGTCGAGGGGACCAGGTTTACCGAGTGAGCTGACACGTGGAGGAAGGCGAGTGTGTCCCGAGGGGCCGCGGGAGGGGACACTTGCACCGTCTTCCAGGCAGGGTGACACAGGCAGTCGACGCAGCAGCAGGAGCGACGGAAGCAAGAGAAGGCGGTGCCATCTTAAAGCGCCGAGGGGGAGAACTGGGCCACCAGAGAGACTGGCCCCTCATACAGCCCTGCGGCCGCCTCACGCAGCCCTGGAAGCCCGAAGTCTGGCGTCACGGTGTGGGAGGGCCGCGCTCCCTCCGTGCCTCGAGGGGAACCCCCTGCCCCTTCCAGTCTCAGGGGGCTGCCCACGACAGCATCCCTCGGCCTTGGACGTGTCACACCAATCTCTGCCTCACATAGCGTGTGGCCCATGTTGCTGTGTCTACATGTCCCTCTTCTTAAAAGGGCGGTAGTCCTACTGGATGGAGGACCCACCCATTCATATATGGCCTCATCGTAACTTGATTACATCTTCAAGGAGCCTGTGTCCAAATAGGGTCACAGTTACAGGCTCTGGCTGGGCATGAATTTGGGGGTGGACACTATTGAGCCCGGATCCTTTCCTTTCCTGAGCACTTTACCCCTGAATCTGTTAGGTGGGCAGGTCAGGGCAGCAGGGGTGGGGACATGCACAGTCAGAGCTCAGAGCCCCACCCAGACTGAGAAGTGAGGTCTGAAGCAGGGTCTGGAGGTTCCAAGGGGGCAACCCAGATCTCCACACTTGAGATGACAGGAAGGTGTCCGGGTGAGCAGGGACAGGAGGCTGGCACAGCCAGGGGCCAACCAGGTGAGTGAACACGCCCAGAAGAGTGGAGGATAGGAGGGACCCACAGTCCCCGAGAGGGAAAGAACTGAATGGGTCCTGTGCTGGGGGGTAGGTTGGGTGCATCAGTTTGAATCCATGGTTTCTAGTATATTGAGACAAATACACATGCACGTAATCGATTAAATAATGGCCAAAAGCCTCCCAGACCTGATGAAGTACATGAATCCCCACACACAGGAAGCTTACGAGCTCCAGTATAAATAGGCTGGACACTCTACTTATGTGTCAGTGGTGTGTGGGGAATATTTCTATGTATAATGTGTTTTTTGTGTTTTGTGCTTTTTTCCGTTTATTTATTTGAGAGAGCTTTAGTGTGGGGGAGGGGAAGAGAGAGAAGCAGACACCCCAGTGAGGAGAGAGCCCAACACAGAACTTGATCCCAGGCTCCTGAGACCATGACCTGAGCTGAAAGCAGACGCCTAACCAACTGAGCCCCCCGCAGGCATCCCTTATGTTCTGTTTTTTTAATATAAAATATGAAGCTGGTTAAGCTCGGTGATATTCACCCAAGGAAAGCTGATCACAAGTAAAACAGACTTTAAGGCAAAAAAGCGTTAGGGGACCCGAAGAGGGATGACCCAGCTCTCCATGTGCACACACCTGGACTACAGTTCTCCAAATACAGAGCAAGAAATGGATCAACCTGCAGGAAGACGACAGGCTTAAGCTTGTCATGGGAGGTGTCGCCACCTGCGTCTGTAGGCACAGAGTGGGCACATAATATTAGTAAAGATGCACTCCATGGTCGCACTCCACCAAGAACTCGACCCATTGGTGGCGCACAGGCATTGGGAAGAGCCACTGCAGCAGCCCACACACCCTGAGCCTTGCAGCACGTCCATTCATTGTTCCATACTATGGCCATAAAAGAATTCCCAACACATTCCCAAAGAGGAAGTGCACGTGGTGACAATGGCATGATTATACCGGACAGTGTCATTTCCTTCAGGCTTGGCGGCGCATCTGTGGGATGGGGTCTGCACCTGGTGAGGAGGCCCACACCTCTTCAGGACCCCAGACCCTGATTCAGTTGTGCTCATCCCAGGTCTTGGGGTCCCACTCTTTCACTCTAGACCCTTTCCTTCATGGGAGGCACATCTGGGACTTTGAATTAAACTTTTGCTGCAATCCTTGTCACTCTTTGATTGGGTGCTAGGTCCCATTCTCAGTAATATTTGTCCTCTGGCTGCAGGATATGGGGCCTCTTAAAATACTCTCATAGAAGGGTAGAGAGCCCAGATATAGACCCACATCTCTATGGTCAAATAATCTTTGACAAATCAGGAAAAAATATACAGTGGAAAAAAGACAGTCTGTTCAATAAATGGTGCTGGGAAAATTGGACAGCTATATGCAGAAGAATGAAACTCGACCATTCTCTTACACCGTACACAACGATAAACTCGAAATAGATAAAAGACATCAATGTGAGGCAGAAATCTATCAAAATCCTAGAGGAGAACATAGGCAGTAACCATTTCAACATCGGCCACAGCAACTTCTTTCAAGATATGTCTCCAAAGGCAAAGGAAACAAAAGTGAAAATGAACTTTTGGGACTTCATCAAGATAAAAAGCTTCTGCACAGCAAAGGAAACAGTCAACAAAACAAAGAGGGAACCCACGGAATGGGAGAAGATATTTGCAAATGACAGTACAGACAAAGGGCTGATATCCAAGATCTATAAAAAACTCCTGAAACTCAGTACTCAAAAACAGATAATCACATCAAAAAATGGGCAGAAGATATGAACAGACACTTATCCAATGAAGACATACGAATAGCTAACAGACACATGAAAAAAGGTTCATCATCACTAGCCATCAGGGAGATTCAAATCAAAACCACACTGAGATACCACCTTAAACCAGTTAGAATGGCCAAAATTAGCAAGACAGGAAACAACGTGTGTGGGAGAGGATGTGGAGAAAGGGGAACCCTCTTACACTGTTGGTGGGAATGCAAGTTGGTGCAGCCACTTTGGAGAACAGTGTGGAGGTTCCTTAAGAAATTAAAAATAGAGCTTCCCCATGACCCTGCAATTGTACTACTGGGTATTTACCCCAAAGATACAGATGTAGGGAAAAGAAGGGCCATCTGTACCCCAATGTTCATAGCAGCAATGACCACAGTCGCCAAACTGTGGAAAGAACCGAGATGCCCTTCAATGGACTAATGGATAAGGAAGATGTGGTCCATATACACTATGGAGTATTATGTCTCCATCAGAAAGGATGAAAACCCAACTTT
The DNA here is from genome assembly GCF_002288905.1 of Enhydra lutris kenyoni. Taxonomy (NCBI): domain Eukaryota; kingdom Metazoa; phylum Chordata; class Mammalia; order Carnivora; family Mustelidae; genus Enhydra; species Enhydra lutris. The sequence continues at coordinate 116,981 of NW_019154276.1, forward strand.
TGTATCAACATGGATGGAACTGGAAGAGATTATGCTGAGTGAAGTAAGTCAAGCAGAGAGAGTCAGTTATCATATGGTTTCATGTATTTGTGGAGCATCAGGAATAACACAGAGCACATGGTGAACTGGAGAGGAAAAGGGAGTTGGGGGAAATCAGAGGGGGAGAAGAACCATGAGAGACTTTGGACTCTGAGAAACAAACTGAGGGTTTGGAGCAGACGAGGGTGGGAGGTTGGGTGAGCCTGGTGGTGGGTATTATGGAGGGCATGTATCCATGGAGCACTGGGTGTGGTGCATAAACAATGAACCTTGAAACACTAAAAAAACAAAATAAAATTTTTAAAAAAGAAAACCAAAGCTGGGGGCATCATGTTGCCTGAGTTCAAGCTGTATTACAAAGTTGTGACATGAAGGTATCATGGCACTAGCACAAAAACAGACACATAGATCAATGGAACAGAATAGAGAACACAGGAATGGACCCCCAACTCTATGGTCAACTAATCTTCAGCAAATCAGGAAAAATATCCAATGGAAAAAGACAGTTTCCTCAATAAATGGTGTTGGTCAAAATTGGACAACCCCATGCAGAAGAACGAAAATGTACCATTCTCTAACACTATAAACAAAGACAAAGTCTAAGTGGATGAATGATCTAAATGTGAGACAGGAATCCATCAAAATCCTAGAGGAGAACATAGGCAGTAACCCCTTCAACATTGGTCACAGCAACTTCTTGCTAGACGTGTTTCCAAAGACATTCCGTCCAAAGGGAAACAAAAGCAAGGATGAACAACTGGGCCTTCAGCAAAATAAAAAGCTTCTGCACAACAAAGGAAACAGTCAACAAAACTAAAAGGCAACCTGTGGAATGACAGAAGATATTTGTAAATGGTCTTACAGATAAAAGCCTAGTATCCAAGATCTACAAAGAACTTATCAAAGTAAACACCCAAGAAACAACAAATCCAGTCGAGAAATGGGCAGAAGACATGAACAGACACTTCTCCAATGAAGACATACAAATGGACAGGAGTCAAGATGGCAGAGAAGTAGCAGCTGAGACTACTTCAGGTAGCGGGAGATCAGCTAGATAGCTTATCCAAAGATTGCAAACACCTACAAATCCAATGGGAGATCAAAGAGAAAAACAGCAATTCTAGAAACAGAAAATCAACCACTTTCTGAAAGGTAGGACTGGCGGAGAAGTGAATCCAAAGCAACCGGAAGGTAGACTACGGGGGGAGGGGCCGGCTCCCAGCAAGTGGTGGAGCAACGGAGCACAAAATCAGGACTTTTAAAAGACTGTTCCACTGAGGGACATCGCTCTAGAGGCTAAACCGTGGTGAAGCCCATGCGGGATCAGCGTGGCCTCAGGTCCCACAGGGTCACAGAAGGATCGGGGGTGTCTGAGTGTCGCATAGCTCGCAGGTATTAGGACAGAGAAGCCTGCTACAGAGACAGAGCCGAGGAGTGAGCTCTCAGGTCGGGGTTACCTTGAACCGGTCCAAGGCTCAGTCCGCTCAGAGCGCGGCCAGAGGCCAGGGAGACAGGAGTAATTGGGCGCTGTTCTCTGAGGGTGCACTGAGGAGTGGGGCCCCGGGCTCTCGGCTCCTCCCGGCCGGGGACAGGGCGGCCGCCATCTTCATTCCCGTCCTCCGGAACTCTACTGAAAACGCTCAGGGAACCAAAGCTCCCAAAAGCAAACCCGAGCGGAACACAGCCCGGCCCGAATAAGGGCGGTGCAACTCCGCCCGGGGCAAAGACACTTGAGAATCACGACAACAGGCCCCTCCCCCAGAAGATCAACAAGAAATCCAGCCAGGACCAAGTTCACCTACCAAGGAGCGCAGTTTCAATACCAAGGAGAGCAGCGGAATTCCAGAGGGGAGAAAGCCATGAGTTCCGTGCTTTGCTTTCTCCTCCTCTGG
>NW_019154277.1:0-76037 GCF_002288905.1 Enhydra lutris kenyoni
ACACCAGTCAGAATGGCTAAAATTAACGAGTCAGGAAATGACAGATGCTGGCGAGGATGCGGAGAAAGGGGAACCCTCCTACACTGTTGGTGGGAATGCAAGCTGGTGCAACCACTCTGGAAAACAGCATGGAGGTTCCTCAAAAAGTTAAAATAGAACTATGACCCAACAATTGCACTACTGGGTATTTACCCTAAAGATACAAACGTGGTGCTCTGAAGGGGCACGTGCACCCGAATGTTTATAGCAGCAATGTCCACAATAGCCAAACTATGGAAAGAACCTAAATGTCCATCAACAGACGAATGGATAAAGAAGAAGTGGTATATATACACAATGGAATACTATGTAGCCATCAAAAGAAATGAAATCTTGCCATTTGCGACAACATGGATGGAGCTAGAGGGTATCATGCTTAGCGAAATAAGTCAATCGGAGAACAACAACTATCATATGATCTCCCTGATATGAGGAAGTGGAGATGCAACATGGGGGCTTAAGGGGGTAGAAGAAGAATAAATGAAATAAGATGGGATTGGGAGGGAGACAAACCATAAGTGACTCTTAATGTCACAAAACAAACTGAGGGTTGCTGGGGGGGGGTTGGGAGAGAGGGGTGGGGCTATGGGTATTGGGAGGGTATGTTCTATGGTGAGTGCTGTGAAGTGTGTAAACCTGGCGATTCACAGACCTGTACCCTTGGGGATAAAAATATATGTTTATAAAAAAAAATTTTTAAAAAGTAATAACTGTATAGAGCATATAAATATAAAAATACATAAATATATAAAATATATAAAAATAGATAAATACTCTTTACTAGAAAAAAAAGTATATGACAAGAGAGAGAAAAATATATATATATAAGCAAATAAATGAAGAACCTCGTCAAAAAGAACCCCAAGCATAAGATTTATATACTATCAGGACAAACACAAAAAACACAGAAACACTGGTGGAAGAAAAAGTTCGGAGAGTGGTTATAAATTCTCAGTGTGGAAGAGGAAGGTTATTTTGATTCTTCTTGGATGTATCTTGATATCCTTGTTAAAGGACTCAACTTTCCTAAGATAAAAGGGGATTAAAAATTGGCTTACCTATAGGGGTAGCATTGATTGGGGAAAAGGGATTTCCTTGAAGTTTAACTCTATATGAATATTAGAAAATAAAAATAAAAAAAGGAATAAAGTAGACTAAACTAAAATTTAGAAAAAAATAAATAGAAATGCAAAAGAAAAACACAGGTGTATGTATCAAAAAGTTCAGGTTAAGAGGTTATTATGGAATTTGATGTACTGGACATCTCAGTGTGATGGTAAATAGGTTAAAAAAGTATCTCTATAAAAAAAATAAACCAGAATAGTGGGAATGAGTTAAAAATAAAAGTTTTTCTATGAAGTAGTGGTTGTTGTTCTCTTGTAGTCTTTTTTTTTTTTTCTTTCCTGTTTGGTTTTCTGTGGGAGTGGCCTGCCACATGGGTTTTCAGTCAATGATATTCCCTGAGTTAAGTCCTCCCGCCCCCCTCAAGGGAGTGGGCTCTGAGGAAACCGGTTTTTTTCAGGCTTTTGTTCTCTGGAGGTTTTTATGTTTGTTCACTTTTTTTTTTTTTTTCCTAATAGGAGGTGATCAGTCTCCCCTTTCACTCTTTACAAATAAGAGTGAGTTTCTATGGTTACAGGCAATGGGGTCAGGGGGAGGTAACAGGGTGTTTTCTCAGTCCCTCAAGGTTGGGCTGCTTTCTTAATCTCTCAAGGCCAAATGGCCCTTTCACTTGGAAGTATAATCTATGTGGAGGCATGTCAGGAGAGTGTTAAATCACCTTGGAGGCTATTTTTCTTTCTTTCTTATTTAAATGGGATCAGGTATCTGGTCTTTTTCTCCCTTTTTTTTTTCTCTTAATCTGTCCTGACCATACCTAAAATTCATTTTCTGAAGATTTCCCTTCACAAACCTTCTACAACTTTCCTTTGTATTCAGGTTTTGCCCCAAGCCATTTCCTTCCAAACCACCATCTCATTTAGGACAAAATTACCTTCTTTTACCTTCAACAAAATGTACTCCCATTCCTTAAATCTTTATTACATATCTTCTACTTTTTCTACATACAGAGTTGTTTCCCTTATTTCTATCAGTCTTAGTTACACTTAGCAGAATTTCGTACTCTTAGAAACACCTTAATGAGTTATTAACCAATTGTGAACCGTTACAACAGAATTCTTCAGATGGCAAATTTATGAATCAGTTAACACAAAACATGTTTACCAACAGATTTCAAAGAACAAACCCAGTTCCAGCAACCAGCGCTCTAGCTTTTTATCCCATTTGGTTACACGTTTCAGGTTAGCAAAGACTTTGAAACCTACTTCAGCAATTACCCATTAAACTTTGAGACAATTAACCATCAGTTTAGTCATCTCTTTGCTAATAGATTTCAACAGAAATAACACGAGCTTATTTGATCTTAAGTAAACTCTGAAGTTTCACATTTACTGCTGATAACTTAAAAGACATGTATATCTTAATTAAACCAACAATCTTAACTTAGTTCAAATACTGATTTACGTTCTACCTGGGCCCACTCCACTTTGAATGTTTACCTGAGACATGGGTGGGAGGATCTGGAGTGGGGAATGTTAGGTCCAGGGGCTGTTCTTCTTGCTCCTTGACAGTGAAGAGAGAAGGAGCCATGATGCATGATCTAGAGGCTAGTCATGCAGGCCACATGCATGTTGGTGCAGAAACATGAGAAGGGGGAAACAGAAGAAACAAAGTGCCACCAGAAGGCAGAGAAAGGATTCCCGGTTTTAGAGCTCATCAGCCCTAACAGAGGAGCAGACATCTTGCTTTCCTGCCAGCAAGGGGGAGGGGGCTAGGCAGTCCAAATCGGGCCAGAGAGGGCAAGGAACTTCCCTGAAACAAAGGAAGTTTTGGCAGCTGCTTGGGAATATTCCTTAAAGTCTCTGTCTTGAGTTAGACTAACCCCAGTTGGCTCCAGTTATAGCCAGCCATTAACATAAGAAATGAGTAAGGGAGAAGCTCCACATCTATTAGGAGGAATGGAGAGATGAAAGAGTCCCCTCACTCTCTGCTTGCCCCATTTCTTTAAACACAACAAACAACACAACAGACAACAAAAAGACAAGACAAAGACAGCCACAGACCCAGTAGCCCTTAACCTGCCGCTGTAGGGAATTTTCTCGGTTCCTTATGAGCATCCATAGACCCAGCAGGGAATTTTCTCGGTTCCCTAGACACACTCGCTGGTGGGGATTTTCCCGGTCCCCTAGATGCACCCACTGTTGGGGATTTTCTTGGTCCCCTGATTGCCTGGGATGGCTCATACCCCCTGGCAATCCCGCCCCCCCAGAGGGATGAGGCATCCCCGCATCCACTCCAGCCCTGGGGAGCAATGCTGTGTCCAGCTTCTCCCCGGCAGGCTTTACCCTGGAGCCCCACAGACAGACAGACAGACAGACAGACAGATAGGATCTCAAGGGGTCTTGAGATCTTACCTCTGGAGGCTTTTCCCAGAAATTCTGATGCTGGCTCAGTTCTCATCGTTTGATCCCGGACGAACCCCCAATGTTGGGTCCATGGTCAAAGGAGTGAGACTGATACAAAGTGAAGGTCAAGCAGAGCTTTATTTTGCACCAAGCATTGAGAATCAAACTGACCGGCCAGGGCCGTCTCTTGCAAAGAGGCGACCCCTTGCAGCCTCAAAGACTAACTTTTATAGAGTAAAGGCCATGTGGTTGAGCCTGGCCACACACAGGTGGCCAATTGAATTATAATTTACCCTATAGTAGTTATTTGAACTAGCCTATCATTCTGATCAGAATTGGTGCTCAAAAGGCAGGGCCCACAATCTTGGGTGGTTAGGGAGGTGCTTTCCTGATTGGATGTCTCCACCTGGCTTGGCTCGTCCTTGTATTCTGGGCTCTGTTATCTCTCCTTGACCTGACACATTCTGGTATATGGGCTCTGTTATCAGGGGCTGGTCAGTCATATTTTTCTGGTTTCCCAGACTTGTTTCTAAGTAAGTTCCTCTGGGGGGGGGGGCAGGGTCAATCTAAGTTTACTGCATAAACAACAAAATGGCTCACTCTGGCTAAGCAGGCCCTTACACCCAGATGCAGGGCACTCTCGTATTGGGGTATTACTTTCCAATCGGTCACCTCTGGTGGCTCCCTCCCCCTTTTGTTTATCTTCTGATATCAGTCCGATGTTCCCACTCTGCTTGGGTGCCCTGAAGATGCCCACTGGCGTCTTCTGCCCCTGTAGAGATCCAGACGTGTATAATTCTGATCTCAGGCTGATTTCATGGGTGATCGGAGTTCTTTGGTAGGTAATCAGCTCACTTTAGGGTACAGGTTGAAACGGTGCCTCCTCCTACTTCCCAGTCATCTTGTCTCCCCCATACTAGGAATTTAAATAAATTATTTTTCTTTCAAGTTGAATAATAAGTGTGTATGTATGTATCATTTGTGCACAAATATTCACATATATGTTTATTACAGTAAATGGATAGCATATATATTATATATGGAATATACATAGTACATGACTTGAATAATAAAATATACAGTATATACATGTATTTACTATATATGTAATGTGTATTATATAGAAAATTTTAAACTGTATGTACATTCTGCAGTTCCACCTAACAATGTATTGAAGATATTGGCAAACCAATTTTGTAAACCATTCCAGGCTCAATGTCTTTCTAAATACATGGTATTTTTTACCATGATATTTTTCTATATGTGGTGCTCTTAGAGGTAACTTCTACTGGTGGTTATTCAAAACCACCTTACTTTGCAAATATATGTATTAACTGATACATGAGATAACAGAGGATCTAACAGAAATAATTGTTTACTTACAAGAGAATGACAATCATTTTCCCATCACCACACAGTAGGGAGTGTGGGAACTTACATCTAAAATTTAAGAACCGTGTATTGATATATATGACAAATAGATATACCATGTAATTTTACAGAGAAACCGATCAAGATTTTGAGGAGAAAAATATCAAGTTCCTTTAAAAGCATAATGTAAGCCTTGTGGATTTATTTTTAGTTTTGAAAGCCTCCATTTAAGCTCTACAATTCACCGGTCACTGGGTTAAGCTTCGGGCAGGCAGTGATTAATGTTTTGTCCCTGCCCTCAAAAAGCACTTATTCTGGTGGGGAAAAAGCTGACATTAAAACATAATTACAATTCAGTTTCAAGAGCGACACAGAAAAGGGTTGGAGAGAATGAGTTTAACAACTATCAGGGAGTCAAGGAAAATTTACAGAAGGGATAAAACTTGGGCTGAGAGGTCGAAGGGGATTTTGAGTTCCCACTCAGAAAAAGCAGGAAAGATATATGCAAATCAATGAAGGGAGGTTTGACAGAAGAAGGCTATAATAGTCAAGAACTTGTTAGTTTATATGACTGAAGAGAAGAGATGAAAAAGTTGCAGAAACTTGTTAAAGCCTCTAAAAGAAAAAGAAGCAGAGTAAAATCACAGTGGTGATGTTGTACACCCTCTGCAATCATTTTAAACTTTATATGTACAAAATTTTGATTTTTCTAATATCAATAGATGTGTGGCTTTCAGTTAGTCTCCAGCAAGTGAGGAAATTGCTCTTTATTCTTAAAGTGTTTTTATTTTTGTTTAGAACAATATTTTTGTTTAGAAATGTTACCAAAATCTGAAGCATCTATCAAGACCATAATATGAATTTTCTCATCCTTACCTATTTTGAACTGTATTAATAGATATCTAAAGACTCTGATAACTCTTAATACATTCCCAAGAAAGAAATATATTGGTCATTTATTATTATTTCAAAGGTGCATAGGTCTATGCATAAGTATTCACTTAGGATTTTTGTCCATGTTCATTAAGCTTATTTAAACTTTTTTCTTTTTCTACCTAGTTTTGTCTGATCCTGGAAAAAAGGGAAGAAGGCAACTTGGAAGCAGATCCTCTATGCCCAGCTTGTGAAGCAAGTATCTCATGAAATCAGAAAGGAATCTGCCAGACAAATTCTCTCCGAATTCCCAACTCACCAAGACATAGGTGAAAATAAACAGTGGCTTAAAACCATTAAGTCCTGGGGTCATTTGTTACATAACAACAGACAATGAAACACCAATTCATCTCTATATACTTTACAAATAAGTAAGGGGCTCTGACCAAGTTATAGTCCCTTAGCACCACTTCATAATCCATCCAGCAATGCTGCCACCAATATACAACCATCTGGGTCTGTGGTTGTTCCAAAGCGAGGACCTAGTTCACTCCCTTGTAAATTTTTCTAAGTTGTTAGTACATTCTGTTTCCAACTCTATTCTGAGTCAATATTACCAAAGTATAAGTTCATCACTTCAGTTGCCTTTTCAAATTAGTATGTAGAAAACATCATATTGAAAAGAGTATTAAGTACTTACAACTCATTTGCTCCCTTCCTTAAGGTTCATCCTGAAATACGGAATTTCCTTTGTTTTTGAGGCTGGGCCATAAGACTTGTCTTCTTCTCTGTTGAGTGAGGTAAAGGGGATGCATGCAGACCTAAGGAAGTCCAGAGAAGGGAGGAGAGGAGTTTATATCCAAAAAAACTGTATATTTTTATCGGCTACCTCTCAGTCTCTCTCTTGCCTCTATCTCTCTATAGATTGGTAAATTTGTCATCAATGTCTATCTATATATGTACTATGGGACTATAAAGAGCGGGTATAGAAATCAAAAAGTTTAAATGCATATTTTACTACATACATATGAAAAAGGGAGCATCTTTAAATACAACAGGAGTAATAGTAACCCAGAACATCATGGATGGATCTGGAGAGTATAGTGCTGAGCAAAATAAATCGGTCAGAGAAAGACAAACATCATATGGTTTTACTCATGTGTGGAATGTAAGAAGTTAAACAAGTGAAAAAAGGGGAAAAAAGGGTCAAACCAAAAATCAGACTCAACTATAGAGAACAAGCAGATGGTTGGCAGATGGAAGGGAGATGGGGGTGAAATAGGCAAAGGGGATTAAGAGTATAGTTTTTGTGATGAGCACTGAGAAATATATAGGATTGTTGAACCACTACAGCATACACCTGAAACTAATACTGTATGCTAGCTGTATTGGAATTAAAATTTAAAAAGTGAAAGCCAAAACAGACCAAAATAGGTGGAGAGACTGAGTGATAGACTTCAACATACATTTTCAAAGAACAGGTATTATGCTGCTCATGATGCTAATGATGTCTCTACTGAGAGCCCCTGATATCTACCTATGCATTTTTTTGGTATGTATCTACATCTGAGCCTCTGTATTTGATATCCACAGGACCCTCTGGGGCATCTCCTCACATTGCCACATTCAGTGGTTAAGGTTAATGGAAGTCTATAGAAACCCAACAGAAGAAGGATCATGAAGAACTCAGATACCTCAGGAAAGGGCTTAGATAAATGCAGCCAGAAAACCTATTGGATTGGTCAAAATGATAGCTGAAAGCAAAGCAATTATTCAAAGTGTACTGTGGAAAAGAGAATACATTATTGCCTTGAGATCAGTGGCAGAAAACAAAAACAAAGACAAAAACAAAACCCCAAAAAACAAAAAAACAAAAAACAAAAAACAACAACCCAGATAATAGGAGCTATGTATATGTTCTACTTCCCTAGGTCTTCTACATTTTTTATTAACGTATGTCCCCTTTTGACTTTTTTCAGTGTGCTGAGCTATAATTGGCATATGACATTGTGTTAGTTCAAGCTATACAACACAACTTGAAATTATATATAGACTACAAAATCATTACAGCAATAAGTTTAGTTAACATCCCCCACCTCATGTGGTTACATTTCTTGTGATCATTCTTAAGATCTACTCTCAGCAACTTTCAAATATACATTACAGTACTGTTAACTGTAATTACTATGACGTATATTCTAACCCCAGAAGACATTCATCTTAAAACTGGATATTCTCACCCTTTGACCACTTTCACTCATTCCCTTCTTTTCCATTGTTTAGTCTGTTTTACAATGAGATCTTTGTTGGTGGTTAACTCTGTAATATAGTTGATACATTTTACATGGTGAAGACTTCAAGACTGCACAGCAAGGACTCTGTCAACATCTACGGTTTAAAGCAGAAGATACTTGAGGCTGCCATTTTGGAGGAGGATGACATGTGAACTAACGTTCACATTTGCAATCATATTTTCCAGACGGCTATGGCTGTATGATTAATTTCTCACAAAGTCAAAGGCAGCCACAGTGTCACGAGGGACACACACAGAGTGTTCTGAAAGAGCAAAGGAGTCATGATCTTTGCTCCACTCCTTTTTTAGCTCCTTTGAAGATGAACATCTAGTCTGGAACTCAAAAAATCTTTGAACCATGAAAGATAGCCTTGTGCTAAAGGTGGCTTAACAGAGGCATTGCAAAACATGTTCTCTAGAGGGTTACGGAATACAGGTTTTCAACTTTGCAGTCCACAGAGTCTTTGTTGAATATATCCTCTGGTTGTGGTGGGAAAACCATCACAGATGATACACAAGGCAATAGCTGTGCCTGTGTTCCAATGCAAGTATTTACAAAAGCAGTTGGTAATCTGGATTTGGCTCCAGCACCATGGTTCACCAATATCTAGCCCAGCACCAAGAAAAAAGAATCCAGGTAATTTTTTTTTTTTTTTTTACACAGGGAGAGGGCATGAGCAGGGGAGGAGCAGAGGAGAAGCAGACCCCTGCTGAGCACGGAGCCCAAAGCCGGACTCTATCCCAGTACCCTGAGATTATGACTTGAGCTGAATGCAGACATTTAACGACTGCGCCAGGTGCCCCAGAAAGGATCTGGATATTGAGGCATCAAAAAGCACCTCACTATTGTAGGCTACTTCCCTATTATTTTAGATATAAATGTTGATCTTACGATACAATTTTTTTTTTTTTTAGTCATTTCTTGCTTCCTATTCAGTTACAGAGAGAGAGAAACAAGCACAAGAGGATCTTTCTGGGCAAAAGATGTTTGTATCAAAGTTTTATCTTGTGAGGGGGGGAAAGATGACCAACAGGTGCCTCCTTTCTCTTCCTACTTCAACTCCTTTTTTTTTTTCTTTTAACTCCAGTGTAGCTAACATACTGTGTTGTTAGTTTCAGGTGTACATTATGGTCATTCAACATTTCCACATATTATTCAGTGTTCATGAAGAAGTACTTGGGTTCTATGTGTATGTGGCATTTCTTAGAACAATATATTCAATTTTTTGTGATCATGTGGTATTTGTGGCATCTGCAGGCTTTAAGCATATTTAATAAATCCCATCAACCTCCTTCTCACTCCGCTAAGTACATCCATCACCATATAAAAGAATCACCTCTAAACTGACCTTACCTATATATTAACTGAATATTTGAGAGGCACATTTCATGTTACAGAAGGGTTTTATTTTTCTGATACTGTCAATTATTTTATTAATTCAACTGTATGTTCCCAGATTAGCCAGGTATTTTCTACAGTAAGGCTGTGGTAGATACACAGCATTTGGGAAGACCCCAAATCTACCCACCTTAAATAAATTTCAAACAGAGTCCAAAACAGAACAGTCACCTTACAGAGATAAACTTAAAAGATTCAGGGTCATTTGGAAACCAAGCTGTAGAGCTGTCGGATGCTACCACTGGCCCTTCCCTACTTTGCATTTGTCCCTGTGGAAGATGATTATTAAGTACAATATATAAACTGATCCAGTATACCAAAAAAGAAAAAAAAGTTAAGATGCACAGGCTTATATAGTTTGAATGCTTATTAATGGTTATTATGTATTATGTAGTAACTTAGCAAAAACAAAGAATTCACTAACTCCTACCACCGAAACATGCTACAAAATAGCTGTGGAACTCCTGTAGAAATTGCAGAGCTGTCAGGACTCCCTTTCTCTGCCTCTCATCCTAGCTCACCTCTGCATACTCTTAACTCTCTTTTACTGGAGACACTTTCTTCTCTGTGGCAGAGGACAGCTGTATTGGGAGCTGTGTATTTCCAATGTTAGAGCCTCATCACCACTGGGGAAAAAGAAATCCACACTCCCCCTAGAGTCAACTGAACAGAACAATGAAGAAGTGGCCCAATTTGACCCTGATTCAGGGTGGCAAGTCATCCCAACTGATAGACTATGTGTCATGGTCAATCCAACTTAGGAAGGCTTGTGCTTCTGGTCTGAAACACACAGCTGGAGGACAGAAGCCATACCCACAAAGAAAGTCACCGGATCATTGTTAAAGACTAAGCAACATCCTCGCCTAATCACGTATGGTGAAGTCCTAACACACAATCCTTCAGAATGTAACTGGATTTGGAGAATGAAACTGGATTTAGAGACGGCATCTTTAAAATAGTAATTCAGTTAAAATGAAGTCTTTCAAGGGGGCCCTAGCCCACTATGGCCAGTATCTTTTTAAAGAAGAGTAAATCAGGACACAGACATGTCCCTGCGAAAAGAGAAGGGCATATAAAAACTCAGGGAACAGAAAACCAGGATAGAGGTCAGAAGGACCCCATCTCCCAACAGCCTGATTTGGGGCTTCTAGCTTCTTGAACTGTGAGGAAATCACCATCTGTTGTATGCCAGCCAGTTTGCTCCATCAAACCAATACAATCTTCCCCAGAAGGGAATCTGCTCCCACTAGAACCAACACACCTTTCATGGTAAGAAACATCAATAGTTACCCCAATACTGAGAGAGTATTCAAGTCATCTATAAACATTGAGACAATAACTAGAGTTTTTGACTATTCCTCACCCTAAGGAATCACAGCTTTGGACCTACTTAACACGACACAGTACAGCGGTCTTTTTCTATTGTTCACATATTTACACATTGTGTATTTTCTCTTAATTTTGTCCATAAAAAACACTTTCATATTTTTATGTTATGTTATATATTATGTTATTATATTAGTCACCATACAGTACATCATTAGTTTTTGATGTCATGTTCCATGATTCATTGTTTGTGTATAACACCCAGTGCTCCACGCAATACGTGCCCTCCTTAATACGCATCACCGGGCTCACCCATCCCCCCACCCTACCCCTCTAAAGCCCACAGTTTGTTTCTCAGAGTCCACAGTCTCTCATGGTTTGTCTTCCCCTCGAATTTCCCCCTTTCATTTTTCCCTTCCTTCTCCTAATGTCCTCCATGCTACTCCTTATATATTCCCCAAGAAATGATACCATATGATCAATGACTTTTTCTACTTATTTCATTTCACATACTCTCAGGTTTAGTAGAACAACTTGGTACCTAGTAATTTTGCACACACAGTGTTTTAGTCATACTAACTCTGAGTAGGTTTAGTGACTCAGTCTGGACCTAAGGACGTTTTCTGGCCATTTCTCTGCACATCTACCCTTCTACTCTACTCATTAAAACAATCTGTTGCCACATTCAATGTCCTTTCTACTCTTCTAATGAAAAACAAAGAATGTGTACCAATAGGAGGTACATGAATAGAGCACATATATTGTATTTTTCAAAAACAGTTTTTACTTAACCAAGGCTAAAGCACCACCTGATAAATAGAAAAGTTTTAAATCACATTACAGTAAAAAAAAATGTGGATAGTAGTTCTTGCTTCGTGTTTCAAAAAATATATGCCACTCAATAAAAACTTATTTCACAGGTATATGAATGTAATTTTTTTTTTTTTTTGCTGTTATAGTGAAGCAAGGCAGATGATTATTTGAAATCCTCCTAACAAAAAGTCCACAAACATCATTTTTTTCCTGATGAAGATACAGAGGAGCTGAAAACAAGTTCTTCTGGGTAAACAACAACAACAAAACTAACTCTAAATAGGGAATCATTTTTCCTCACTTGACTTAATATCCAAAATCCCAGAAACATATTAAAACTGTGAACAACTAATTTCAAATGGCACCTAGAGCAACGAATGCTTCTCTGAAAATGTATTTCAAGATTACAATGAAAACAATTTATGTTCAATACATTCCTACTCATGAGCAACTTATTTATACTGTTTGCTGTATAGTGTTTAATTTCTCTGTTACAAGATTTTATAATTTTGAGAAAATTGAGTGCAATAAACATCTTTTGTGTCCCAAAGATGCTTCTCTTAAATATTTTCACCTGTGTCAATAGATGTGTATATACTTGGGGCCACCTTTGTATTCTAATGGACTCCCAGAAGCAATCATCAGTACTTAAGATATTTTTTGTTTTTTTTTTAAAGATTTTATTTATTAATTTGACAGATAGAGATCACAAGTAGGCAGAGAGGCAGGCAGAGAGAGAGAGAGAGAGAGGAGGAAGCAGGCTCCCCGCTAAACAGGAAGCCCGATGTGGGGCTCGATCCCAAGACCCTGGGATCATGACCCGAGCTGAAGGCAGAGGCTTTAACCCACTCAGCCACCCAGGTGCCCCTTTTTTTTGGTTTTAAGTCACATATAAACACGTATACAATTACTTGTCATACATACTTGATAATACTACAGATTTCAGTTCATTAAGATCAAACACCACTATATTTTTTATCATTTCTCTTTTTAAAATGTCAACAAAATTCAGTGAGAGAATCTAAGATGATCTTCCTACTTTCAATATTATATTCAATTTGCTGTAGTTTTAAACAAAGAAAATATTAGCCCAGGTGTTCCCAGATGGGCTGATAGCATATTCAGGAGAAAAATACTTATTACTCCTTAGAAACTAAGTATCAAGGGAAACAAGTTGTTGTAGCATTTTATCTATTTTTTTTTCTTTTTTCCCCTTTAACTTAGGCATAAACATGACACAAAGCCTTGTTTTGTAAGGTAGAGAGCACCTCAAGCAAAATTATTGATCATACCTTGGAGATCAAGTAGAAAATTTTTGTTTTAAAGATTTCATTTATTTATTTAACAGACAGAGATCACAAACAGGCAAAGAGGGAGGCAGAGAGAGAGAGAGGGAAGCAGGCTCCCTGCAGAGCAGAGAGCCCATTGCGGGGCTCGATCCCAGAACCCTGGGATCGTGACCTGAGCCAAAGGCAGAGGCTTAACCCACTGAGACACCCAGGAGCCCCCTGAAGTAGAAAATTTTTATGTTATTCCTTTTATGGCTCTGAATATTAGAACCCACCTCAGCCTGCCTCTAGACAGGCAGGGCAGGTCAAAGTAAATTAGAATTTTAAGCTCCAATTTGATCTGTTTATGTAGATAAAACCTCAAAGTTCCATCATACCAAATACGCCATCTTAACCAATTTGTTTCCTTATCTTTCCTTTGACATTTTATCATGTGACAGACCAAGAAACAAGACTGATTTCCCTTGGAGAGTTTACTTCACATCTGGTATCTTTTAGAAAGCTCTCTTGACAGGCATAGCCATCATAATATGAAATCACTCACTTTTAATAACATCCTTAAATATCACATGATTTACATGCACACAAATTAAAGTTCTGGAAAGAGTATGTCAAAGCAGCTTCAATATGGACAGAGCTGAATTTCCTTCCCCAGGCTGGGAAAAGAAATTCTGTGATCCGAGACCCTCTCAACTCTGTTTACAGCACACAGACAGACAGCTGATGGCCCCTGGGAACACATACCTAGAAGCGTACAACAGTTACGTGAACCTCTCACCAAGGAAAACTGAAGCAACTGGGACTTACTGAAGGAAATTCCCAAGGGGAAGTTTAGGAAGATTGGACCCAGTGAGGGACAACTAGCTGACTGTACACTCCACCTATTTCCTCATATGCATGAAACCCACTTCAGTCATTGCTGAGGACCCCTTCACCAATATCCCCATCTGTGCCCATGACATCTAGGGGGGAGGACTGTACTTCCTAAACTCAGCCAGCTGTTACCAGAGGTCTAAGAATCCAGACACATGAAAGCTTATGGGAAATTTACTGGAGCCCATTTTGCTGGGCTTGGGTTGGAATCTAAGTTCCAATATTTTCTCTTGTTTGGGAGAAAAGACTGATAAACAACATTCACCATGAGGCTGATGACTCATGGCACCATTTCCCTTGGAAACTGGGGTTCTCTGACTTCATTAGATTAGTAAATGGATTTGCTAATAGAAAATCAGAACAGAATATACGAAAGAATTATATAAAGTTAATGGATACCTCTCACATTTACTTTACTGTAATGGGGGATAGAATAGTCAGAGACTTAATTTCTTGTTATGGAACCCCTACATTCTGTGAGACCTTCAGTCACATTTCTTAACCTTCCTGTACCTCCCTTTATTCTATAAAATAAACTTAAGAATTGACCTCACAGACTTATTTTGGAATGTGATTTGACATGTAACTTATTTAGTCTCTAGCACATTACTAAAGACCTGAAGAATTATTAGTTACTGGGATTTGCAACAGAGACTATGAATGTTAATTTGCATGCTATAGTGTATACTTGGGATATTTTTTTTTTTTAAGAGAGAGAGAGAAAGCACACAAGCAGGCAGAGAGGCAGGCAGAGGCAGAGAGAGAGAGGCAGGCTCCCTGCCAAGCAAGGAGCCCAATGCGGGACTAGATCCCAGGACCCTGGGATCATGACCCCAGCTGAAGGCAGCTGCTTAACCCACTGAGCCACCCAAGTGTCCCTATACTTGGGGATTTTTGATACATTTTTGAGCTTTCTAGCATCTGGCTTTCTTACTTCATTGTATAACAAAGCATGGCCACCACCTCTGAACATTATAGGGAAGACAGTAGCCATTGCTGATCTTCTGACATAATGAAGAGACCAACGATAGAAAATACTTCCTTTGTAATTCCAGGGTGTGTTGGGGTGCTCTGGGTAAGGGACCTTCCCCATTCTGCACAATAACTGAATGCAGTGACCTTATCTGAAAAGCACAGTGACATGTTCATGAAGGGTAATATTTCTTAGCTCCTCAGAATGGACTTAGAATTTGCATTCTTCCCAGATTAGTGAATATCCCAGGGTCTATGTGTATTTTAGCCTGACCATCTCAGAAACTTAAAAACAACAAATTAAATTTTATGTCTGGTAAGAGACCTTATTTGCAGCCACCTTGACTATTGAAGCCACAGGTTGTGTTTCAGACCAAGTATTTTAAACAGGGAACACAAGTAACAATGGAATATATTTTGGGGAGGACATCTTCTAAGGTACTTGAGGTTAGGATTTTAACCTGTGAATTGTAGCGGGGCGGGGGGGGGCATAATCAGTCCATACTGTATTTAAACTAGAAATTCAATGTCTTTAATAGATACAAAGCTAATCAATTTATTTTTTTCTTCTTGAGTTTATATCTCTCAGTAATTTACTATCACATCTAATTTGTGTTGGCACAAACTATATTATTCTGTTATTGTTTTTAAGTTGATAAGAAGTGTATTGGTAGCTCTTTTCATTCCTGATCCTATTGATTTTTCATCTTTTTCTTGATAATTTCAGCTAAGAATTTATTAAATTTACTGATGGCATTACTAAACCATATTTGGGCTTTGTCAATTTTTTCTGTTTGCCTGTTTTTCTCTTTTATGGTCTTCTAGTCATTTTTAATATTTCAGTTTTGTGCACATACCTAAGCTTTCTATAACTGCAATATTTCTGGCCTCTTCTAGGAGTGATTTTAAACCCTTTTTCTTTTCTATTACAAGCATATAATGCTATCAAGAGCCATCTGAACAACATTTTAGCTGTAACTGATTCATATTGATAAAGTTTATTTTCCATATTTCTCAACTAGAAATTTTTAAAAAATATTTATTTATTTGACAGAGAGAGAGATCACAAGTAGGCAGAGAGGCAGGCAAAGAGAGAGGAGGAAGCGGGCTCCCCGCTGAGCAGAGAGCCCAATGCGGGACTCGATCCCAGGACCCTGAGACCATGACCTGAGCTGAAGGCAGAGGCTTAACCCACTGAGCCACCCAGGTGCCCCTCAACTGGAAATTTTTTTCTGATTTTCTTTGATTCTTTTTTTTTAAGATTTTATTTATTTATTTGACAGAGATCACAAGTAGGCAGAGAGGCAGGCAGAGAGAGAGGGGGAAGCAGGCTCCCTGCTGAGCAGAGAGCCCGATGTGGGGCTCGATCCCAAGACCCTGAGATCATGACCTGAGCCAAAGGCAGAGGCTTTAACCTACTGAGCCACCCAGGCACCCCTCTTTGATTCTTTAAGCAACAGACTACATGAAGCATTTCCTTATCCTTTAAAATTTTAGTTTTACTAATACCAAGGGTAAAGTATTCTGCTTTCAGTTCATTTGATACCATGGCCAAATTTCCTCATTTAACTTTGCACCTCACTTTTTATCTACACATTAACGGAATTATGGAGGAATTCCAAATCATTTCAGAATAAACAAAGTTTTATTTATTTCTATTTAAAATGTGCCATCCATCTACCACATAGATTGCCTTTTGATACATAAACTTATTTACTGAATTCTCAGTACAATTTTACAATGTTGCTATTAGTTTTAAATTACTAAAATACTTCCACTGCACTTTAGGACTTAGAAGTTTCAAAGTAAACTAGACTATCTCAAATTTTATGTAAGGCTTTCCTTAAGTTTATTCCCTACTGCAGAATAACTTCTTCCATTTGGCACAGTAAGGAGGAAGTTTTTGAGAATAAAGAGGGAAAATACAGTTATGTCCTTACATGACTCAATGTGTTGAACGGTTTGCCTCATCTCCCAACAGCAATTCCTATTTGGTTTGGTTATTCCAATTATCCTTGTTCTTGGGCTGTGGGATTCAGGGACATGCCACATTATGCCATGCCTCACTAATGGACACATTGCTCTAAAGCAATTCACTTGGTCATTTTTTTTCCTCAAGTATAGACACTATTTGGGACTGTTCTCTATTTCTATAGTTACCCTAAAGTCTGCTGATGTACATTGTTCTTTATATCCCATTACAAGGCCACCTCCTCGATATTCTTGCTTCAACCTTGAGGCAGGAATTCATGCATATAATTTTGGAATCCTTATGTTTAACCTTTATGGAATAGATGCTTCTTCACACATCCCTGCAGTGTAGTCACCAACTGGTCTATGAAAGACCAAAACTCCCATTTTCTTGGAGCCCCAAGGTTTAAAAGTGATCCTTTGGGAATCAGACTCCCTCACCTTTTTTATGCCGTAAATGATTTATTATAGCATTATTCTTCAAAGGCACACCCAGCACTTGTATCAAGTAGGGGTAAATGAGTATTGGTACAGATGGAAACTGACCACAAGGGCTGGCAGGTATCTGAGTTTTAAGGCTCCTGGTATTTTTAGTGACATGATGAAAGCACACCAACTAAACTTACACACAGTTGCGTCTTTCAGCAGCTCTGCTGTATTTTCTAATACCTCATCAGTCACAACTGGTGATACAGCAAAAACAATAACAGATTACTAGAACTTCCCATCCATGAAGACTGATTGAAAAAATCTGACAACATCAGACATACCCATATAAAGAAAAATCCATGTGTCACAGTTAACAGATGAACCATTAGACACGTTAAGACCAACATCTTCAATATTTTGTCAGCAATCTCCCATTTTACACACAAATAGAACCTATTTCTTAGCAATATTGTGTGTTTAACTGAGTTCTGGAGAGAAGAATTGTGACCATAATCCTTACAACTCAGTAGAATGCACTGCTCTAAAAAAAATACTGTTTCCTAAACCAATAATTGAGAAGGTTTTCCAAACTCTCTTTGTGAAAAGGAATTTTAAGAAATCTAGTTGAAGCCAAACTAAATATGTTATTTCTGGTACTTTTATTTATAGCTATGTGTGGAACATGCTTATTCAAGCCTTCCTGGCATGTTTTTCACTATGCACTAAATCTCTCTATACTTCAAGCACATTTTAAAGTTAAAAAAAAAAAAGCTAATTTGAACTATTTTAATTCAATTCACATGGTCCTTTATCCTTAATCTCATCTTCCTCCATATTTAACAAAATTCAACATGTTTTTATTATTAAAAAAACAAAAAAAAATAGGAATAGAAGGGACATACCTCTACACAATTAAGAATATTTATGACAAGCCCACAACCCTTGAGTATAAAGAGCTAAAAGCTTTTCTTCTAAGATCAACAACAAAATAAGGGTGCATATTCTGACTATCCCTATTAAACACAGTATCCAAAGTCCTAGCCACAGCAATCTGGCAAGAGAAAAAAAAAAAAAAAAGTCGTCCACATTTTATGATGTGATCTTATATATAGAAATTCCCAAAGACTCTACTAAAAAGCTGGTAAAACAATTAATTCAGCAAAAGTGCAAGATACAAATCAACAAACCCATCGATTTCTGTACACCACCACCAACAACAACAACAATTTAAGGAATAAAACATTCACATTCATAGTATCATCAAAAACAGAATACTTGGGATAAATTAAACCAGAGGTTCAAGTTCTATACAATGAAAACTAAAAAATTTGATGATGTGAAGGAGACACAAACAAATGCAAATACAACCCATGTTCATGGTTCACACTTGTTAGTACTGTAAATGCCCATATGACCCAAAACCTTCTGTAGATTCAATACATTCCCTTAAAGGAAAGCTTTTCCTTTTAAGATCAAGAACAAGACAAGGATGTCTTTCTTGTCACTTTTATTCATTATAATGTTAGCAGTCCTATCCAGGGCAATTGGGCATGTGCGCACGTGTGCCTGCACACACACACACACACACACACACACACACACGTGTGTGCCAAAACACAAAAAAACAAAAAGGTAACCAAATTCCAAGAGTAAAACTATTTGCAGGTTATATTATATAGAAAATCCTAACAAAACTCCACAAAACAACAATCAAAAAAAAAAAAACACTACCACTCTTATAACTGATAGAAAAATTGAGTAAAGTTGAAAACAAAATTAATATAGTCTGTTCCATTTCTACACTCAAAAAAAGAACTAATAGAAACAGAAATTCAAAACAAACAGTTTGATTTGTAATTGCATCAGAAGAATACAATTCCCAGGAACAAATTTATCTGGGAGATGTAATACCTCTACACCTCTACCCTGAAAAGCTTAGGATATGGGTCAAGGAAGCTGAAAAAGGCACAAATAAATGGCAATATATGTGCTAATGGATTGGAAGAATATTGTTAAAAGGTCCATTCTACCTAAAATAATGAACAGAGTACAATCCCTATACAAATTTCACAGAAATAAAACAATTCTCAAATTTACATGAAACTCCCTAAAAACAAAATATTTCTGAAAAAGAACAAAGCTAGAAACATGATGTTCCCTGACTTTAAACTGATTACAAGATATGGTATAGAAAGAGTATGGTATGGTCATAAAAACAGACACTTAGATTAATGGAACAGAATAAGGAGCATAGGAATAAATCTGAACATATATGATCAACTTATAACTAAAAAGTCTCAAGTATGTGAGGGGGAAAGACCAGGATCTTCAATACATGTTTTTGGTCAAACTGGGTAATTATCAACGAAAGAATGAAACTGCACCCTCTCCCACATACAAAAATGAGCTCAAAGTGGTCACAATTCAACCAATGTTTCTAGGCTCAGCCTCACCACCACTCCCCCTGACTCCCCTCTTCTCCATGGGCCCATCCTCTGGGCTTTCATGAGAATGAGAGAGCGTGTAGGACAAGGCCACCATCTGAGTAATGACTTGAAAATAAAACCTGAGGGGCAGCTGGGTGGCTTAGGTCATGATCCCAGAGTCCTGGGATCGAGTCCTGCACTGGGCTCCCAGCTCCATGGGGAGTCTTATTCTCCTTCTGACCTCCCCTCTCAGGCTCTTTTTTCGATCTCTCTCAAATAAATAAAATATTTTTTAAAGATTTTATTTATTTATTTGACAGAGAGAGATCACAAGTAGGCAGAGAGGCAGGCAGAGAGAGAGAGAGGAAAGTAGGCTCCCTGCTGAGCGGAGAGCCCGATGTGGGGCTCAATCCCAGGACCTTGGGATCATGACCTGAGACAAAGGCAGAGGCTTTAACCCACTGAGCCACCCACTCAAATAAATAAAATCTTAAAAAAAAAAAGAGAGAGAGAGAGAGAGAGAGAGAGAGAGAGAGAGAAAAGAAAAGAAAACCTGAAATCAAACGCCTAGAAGAAAACTTAGGTAGAAAGGTCTTTGACACTTGTCTTGGATAGGACTTTTTTTTTTTTAACCCCAAAAGTAAAAGCAAAAAGCCCAACAAAGAAATGAAATTATATCAAGCTATAAAGCATCTTGCCCAACAAAGAAAAGATTAATATAATTCAAAGGTAACCTATGGAAGTGGAGGAAATATTTGCAAATCATATCTAACAAGAAACTAATATCCAAAATACATGAAGAATTGAAAAATATCAGATTAAAACATGACCAGAGGATGTGAATACACATTTTTCTGAGGACAACATAGAGATGGTCAACAGATACATGATAGGTTCTCAACACCACTCATAATCAGGGAAATGCAAATCAAAACCATAAGATGTCACTTCATACTTGTTAGAAATGCCATTACTAGGGTGCTGGGCTAGCTTAGTTTGGAGAACATGCAACTCTTGGTCTTGGGGTTGTGAGTTCAAGCCTTGTGCTGGGTGTATAGATTACTTAACAAAACTTTAAGAAATGTCATTATCAAAAAGCCAAAACAGTAGTGTTCATGAGAATGTGTTCAAAATGAAACATTTGGGCACTATTGCTGTGAAGGTCAACTGGTACAACCAGGACACAAAATGCTTGGGAGGTTGCTCAGAAATGAGGAAACTGTCATGGGATCTAGCAATTCTAGTTCTGGGTATTTATCCAAAGAAAATGAAAACACCAACTCAAAAAGATACATGCATGCCCATGTTCATTTTACCATCCTTTACAGTCACCGAAATATGCAAACTGTTTATCAAGGGATGAATAAAGACAATGTGGTATCTCTCAATATATAATATACACATACATAAACAGAGTATTATTCAGCAACCAGCAAGAACTGGCAACATATGGATGGATCTTGAGCACATTACGTTAAGTGAAATGAGTAAGAAGCAAATAACTTAAGATCTTGTTCACATAGATCATCTTAAAACCAAACAAAAAGCAAAAGACAACAAACGGAGCTTGAAGCTGTAGAGAAGAGATAGGTGGTTGCCAGAGACAGGTGGTGGGAAATGGACAAAAGGGTTGAAAAGTAGAAACTTTCAGTGATAAGTTATGTGGTTGTAATGTTTAACACACTGACTACAGTTAATACTGTACCACCTTATTGAGAGTTAGGAGAAGAGATAAAAAATTTATCTCTTGTGATGAGAACTTCTTAGTAACAGATACTGATGCAACTTATTGTGGTCATCATTTTGCAACACAGACACTATGTTGTACACCTGAAACTCAAATGTGGTAGATTGGTTGTATCGTCAGGAAAAAATAGTACAATAGAGATGGTATAAGATGATCATGGACCATAATTTCTGTTATTCCAAATATTAGCTAATTACCAAGGACAAGTTATGTAAACTCTCTGAATCACAAATTGTTTTTTTAATACTATTGCATACACATTTTTCTAATTAGAAGAAGAAATGCTTAAAACGCAGCTGTTATTTTTAATAAACCTTTAATCAATAGCTAGCTTTCAGTTATTTAAATGCTTGCACAAACAAGAGCCATAAATGAGAGCATTCTAACTGTTGGTAATTTTCTCAGAATAGTTCATCAGTTTTAAGATCTCAGAGTTGGGAAAAACAGAATTATCTTCATTTTATTTATAATAATCTAAAAGCCAAGGAATTTAAGTAAGTTGATTGCAAAACTAAGCATCCTGCTTCATTAAAGGTCATTTTTCTTCACAGTTTACATTTTTAAAATTTTGCAGTGTAACCTCTCAAAAATCTTTAGGACCACAAGTAAAATTTCCAATTTATTCTACACATCCAGCAATAAAATCACTTTTTGAATGGTTTTCAAGTGACTCACTTCAGAAATGTATGCATCTAAGAACTTAAATTTCAGGGTAGCAATTCGCATTGGCAGTAACATGTGCCAGAAACTTCTTTTTTTCACTCTTCAAATGTAACTTAAATATTACATTATTTTGGGAAAAAAAAACACACCTCAATTTATGAAGGGTCTACTTTATCAAACTTCCATTGTGTGTAGGTCAATACTTTGCCAAGACTAATACTGAGACCATCTGCGTATTTTTAAGATTTTATTTATTTATTTGACAGAGAGAGAACACAAGCAGGGGGAGCAGCAGGCAGAGGCAGAGGGAGAAGCAGGCTCCCTGCTGAGCTGGGAGCCTGATGTAGGACTCAATCCCAGGACCCTGGGATCATTAGCTGAGCTGAAGGCAGACGCTTAACTGACTGAGCCACCCAGGTGTCCCACCTTTTGTTTATTTTATAGTAAAATATTAGCAACAGAAGAATTAGCAAAAAGTGTTTTTATCCACATTTGAGAAGAAGCAGTCCAGTTTTCTTTGAATGCCATTCTTTGCTCATAAAGGTTATCTCTCCTTTGATATAATTAGAAAAGTATTATGAATAATGATATACCTAAGCTCCAAATATGTTCTGCAAATTAGAATTAGGTCAGATGTTATGCCAGTTACCAACAGTTTAACAAATGTACCCCCAAAATCTTGAGAATGAGGACAAATTTTACTAATTGTAATAACAGATGTTTCAAGGAAGAAAGTCTATTCTTTTGGAACTACATATGCCCAGAAGAAATAAAATTCTGCAAGAGGTAGAATTTTGTTGAATTGATAACTAATGCAATAAACTAAAAAGTCATAAATGAATAATGTTTGAGAGTACACTTTAATTTGAAGTATGGGTTTGTTGAACTTACTTCTTGCTAAATCGCTTTATTTTTGTTCATTTTCTTCATTTCTTGACATAGTAAATTGACCTCTCATCATAACAAAGACCATCTGCTTCTGCCTGTTATTTTAATTGGTGACTCCACTGAACTGAGTAGGAAAGCAAGAGAACATAAGAAAATTTATCAATTCAAGAAAGTAAAGTTAGTCACTTTTAATTTTTTTTTTTTTTTTGGCAATTTGAGCCTAGGAGAAAATGGGATTTATTCTTTGCAGATGAAACAATCCACTATAGGACAAAAAGATGTGCATATGTGAAGATGTCACAAAGTATTTTTGTTTATGTGAGCAGATGGAAATCTACCTATTTTAATTTATACGGTTACCTCAAACATTTAAATATTTAGTCAAACCAAGGTCACCTAATCAGAGAAAGAGAGGTTGTCAAGTCTTAAAGTCAAAAAGTTTTTAGAATTACATGTGTATGGGGGCTCCTGGGTGGCTCAGTGGGTTAAAGCCTCTGCCTTTGGCTCAGGTCATGATCTCGGGGTCCTGGGATCGAGCCCCGTATCAGACTCTCTGCTTAGCGGGGAGCCTGCTTCCTCCTCTCTCTCTCTGCCTGCCTCTCTGCCTGCCTGTGGTCTCTGTCTGTCAAGTAAATTAATAAAATCTTTAAAAAAAAAAAAAGAATTACATGTGTATGTATCTATTATAATTCATTGTGGTATTGGTTTACAAGTCTACTTCGACTCAGAAGTACCACAATTTGGGTGCCTGGGTGGCTCAGTGGGGTAAAGCCTCTGCCTTCTGCTCAGGTCAGGAAATTATTATAGGATCTAACAATTCCCGCTAGAGAGCCCTGCATCGGGCTCTCTGCTCAGCATGAAGACTGCTTCCTTCTCTCTCTGCCTGCCTCTCTGCCTACTTGTGATCTCTGTCAAATAAATAAATAAAATCTTTAAAAAGAAAAAAAAAAAGAAGTAGCACAATTTATTTGCAGCCAAGTTTTTAAGCCCACAATTTGGACCGGTCTCAAGCAGGACTCACTCATACATGTTTAATCAGAAAAGGCAAAAGCATGACAGGTGTCTTAATGCTTAGGCTCACATGGACACACTATCATGACACATTCTACTTATCAAAAAAAAAAAAAAAAAATCTCAGGGTACCTGGGTGGCTCAGTTGGTTAAGCATCTGCCTTTGGCTCAGGTCATGATCACAGGTCAGAGGTGGGGAGTCTGTTTATTCTTCTCCTGCTGCCCCTCTCCCTGCCTGAGCTTTCTCTTAAATAAGCAAATGAAATCTTTAAAAAAAAAAAAAGTCTCCAAGGCAGCGCAGATTGAAGGGATTAAAAAAAAAGTAGTCTCTACCCCTTGGTTATACATATATTAATTTCATGGAAAGTTAATACGCGGAAAATAATCAAGGTCATTCTGGCAAACACTATACCACAAATAGGCTTTACAAAATGAAAGAACATATGCCAAAAAAAATTTTTCACATGGTACAGAATATTAAAAAAAAAAAACTCAATTTTCCTTGATATCACAATCTAACCCTGCAGCTTCTTAAACATTGTTCTAAAAATTTCTGTGAACATAAATATATTTGTATCCACTCTTGTTCTGGATAATACTGAGTAAGCACACTCCATCTGGTCTCTGCCACTGAGTGCAATTATAAAACCTGAAAAGACCGCAGAGAACAGCTGTTTGAAGACTATGAAAAGAAATAGTAGCAGGCAGATTAAGAACACCAAATGTAAAGTATCACTGAACTGGTAACAGTTACCATTGATCCCCAATATTCCCTAGCTTGAACTCGTGACAGAAACCACAATCAGCATTGGGGCTCATACCGAGAGCATCCTAAAATACTGTCTTGAAGAGAGAGAGAGAGAAAAAAAAAAAACAAAAAAAACTCCTAATGCTCAGTTGAGTATGGAAATAGACCTTTTGTTTTGTTTTCTTTTCTCTTCTCTGTTACCTTACTGCCCAATCCACCAGCCAATCTCCACGGTGGCAGCAGAAGCTGATGGAAACTACCTGAGGCTGAACACTGGGGAATGGAAACTTACTTCCATCTTCATTCAGGGGACCTGCAGTTCCAAGAGTGTGGGGCCATTCCACACAGTTCTATTTTCCCTCACTTTCCCTTCTCCCCTTACTCCATGCCAGACAGGGATGTAATCACAGAAGTGTACAGGAGAGTAAGTTCATTAGTGCTCCAAGTTTTTCACTGAATGACAAGGGTAATGTCATCGAACAGGAAATTGCAGGAAAGATGGCAAAGTGAAAGGAATTAGAAAATAAACACTATATAAGTTTGGTTCATTGTTGCTGTTTTATCAACTCCTGGGCTTACCCCATGGATTTGTCCTTAATAAGAATATCAAAAACCTAGAAAACTGAACCAAAGCATAGATAATCACCCGGGTTCCATAATGATCACCTGGGTGTCATATGGATGTCATCAAAGAGCAATGCAGGTTTGGAAAAATAAACTGACAGTGAAACCAGAGTCCACAAAAGTATGTTGGAACTTGTGGCCTGAACTTTCATTAACCACACTGACCACTTACCAACACAAAGATAGCCTCATCATCACTAGGAAATGGACAAGACCCAAAGTTCTTAACATAATACTAAAAAATAACCAGGTTACAATTTATCATTTTTTGGCATACAAAGAATTGCACACAAAAAATTAAACACACCAATATTACACAGATAACCTATTATGTGATAAAGACCTTTAAGCGGCTATTTTGAAAATGTTCCAAAGGTGCTTTTTTTTTCTTTTAAATACAGAAAAAATAGAATGGGTCAACAGAGAATAAGATTGAGAAACAAACAGGAATTTTAGAAATGAAAAAGTTAATAACTGAAGTAAAAATCTCACTGGATGGTTTCTCAACAGTAGCGTGGATTGAACAGAGGGAAAGAGTCAATGAATTCTTAGAGCCTATTTTCTATTGATCTATCTAAATAGCATAGAAAAGAAAAAAAGCAAAAAACTGAATAGAGTTTCAGAGATTGTTAGACATTCCTAAGTATTCTCAAGTTCATGTCATAGGTATCCCAAAAGGCAAGAAAAGTGTGGCGCTGCCAAGTATTATAAGAAATACTGCATGAAAACTTTTCCAATATAAAGACATAAATGTATAAATTCAAGAAATTCAATGAGTTCCAAATGGAAAAACCCAAAAGATCTTTCCTCAAAGCCATCATAAACTACTGAAAACACAATATATTCAAAAAAATATTGGAAGCTTGGGGTGCCAGTGTGGCTCAGTGGGTTAAGCCTCTGCCTTTGGCTCAGGTCATGATCTCAGGGTCCTGGGACTGAGCCCCGCATCAGGCTCTCTGCTCAGCAGGGAGTCTGCTTTCCCCCCCTCTCTCTGCCTGCCTCTCTGACTACTTGTTATCTCTCTCTGTGTCAAATAAATAAATAAAATCTTTAAAAAAAAATATTGGAAGCAGCCAGGAAAGGAAAAAAAAAAATGTATGGTATTAATAAGAGCAAACAATTCAAATGACTGTAGATTTCTCAGCAAAACCATGAGGGTCAGAAGAAAGTAGCACTTTTTGTTTTCACTGATTTTTAAATAAGTTATATATGTATTTATGGTGTACAACATGGTAACTTTATATAATATGTATTACATATATAAATGATTACTACCACCAAACTAACAGGTTTCTTTAGTTATTTTGTGTAAGAGACACTTGTACCTGAAATTTATTCTCTTGGCATATATCCAGGGCTCAGTACTATTATAACTGAGTAATTAATACTGTGATTGTAATATTATAATTGAGTAATACTCAATACTCAGTATTATTAAATATAGGAATCATGCCTATATACCAGATATCTAGACATATCCTATGCAAATCCTACTTTGTTCCCTTTTATCAACATCTCCCCATTTCTACACCCTCTGTCCAGTAGCCCCTGGGAGCCACCATTCTACTGTTTCTTTGGGTTTTATTTTTTTCTTTCCTTCAGATTCTACATATAACTGTGATCATAGTATTTGTCTTTTCCTGTCTGGCTTATTTTGCTTGGTATCATGTCCCCCACTTTCACCCATGTTGCAAAAAAAATAGAATTCTTTCCATCTCATTGCTCAATAATATTACATAAAATATAGAAATATTATACATGTATTTATACACACATACTTCATATCTTCTTTATCTTCTCATGCACTGACTTAATTGGCATAATTTCAAAGTGGTAAATGAAAATATCTGTCATCTTATAATTTTGAATTCAGTGACAATATCCATAATTAAGTTACAATGACATTTTACTGATTAAAAAAAAAGAAGAAGAAAATCATAGCCAACAGACCTCATCAAAGGAACTGCTAAAGGAGCACCTCAGGGGGCCCAGACAAGTAAGCACCTGCCTTCACCTCATGTCATGATCTCTGGCTCCCGGGTTGGAGCTCTGTGTTGGAATCTTTGCTCAGTGGGAAGTCTGCTTCTCCCTATCACTCTCCCTTTGTGCTCTCTCTCTCAAATAAATAAATATATAAAATCTTAAAAACAAGTTAAGCAACTGCTAAAGAAAATAATTTTTTTTTAAGTTGGCTCCACACCCAGTGCAGAGCCCAATGTGGGGCCTGAACTCACAACCACAACCCAGAGATCAAGACCTGAATGGAGATCAAGAGCCAGCCATTAAAAAAAAAAAAAGAGCCAGCTACTTAACCAACTGAGACAACCAGGTGCCCCAAGAAAATTTTTATTACAGAAGGAAATAGTTTCAGAAGGAAATTTGGAAAATAAGAATGAAGAAAAAAATAAAGAAATTGTAAATTAACTACTCTTCTCTGAATTCTTCAAAGTATGTTTGACATTTAAACATTTAGAACATTGTCTAATGAGAAAAAACAGCCCATGTTCATGGACTACAAGAACAGATATTGTTAACCTGTCTATACTATCCAAAGTTATCTAAATATTAATGCAATCACCAGCCTTTCTTCACAGAGCTAGAGCAATCCTAAAATCTGTATCAGAGCACCGAAGACCTCAAAAATCCAAAAAACAATCTTTAAAAAGAAGAGCAAAGTTGGTGGCATTTCAATTCTGGACATCAAGCTCTAATACGAAGCTGCAGTCATCAAAACAGGATGGTACTGGCACAAAAACAGACACACTGATCAATGGAACAGAGTGGGAAAACCAGAAATGAACCCACAGCTATATGGTCATTAATCTTCCACAAAATAGGACAGGGTATCCAGTGAGGAAAAAGTCTCTTCAACAAATGGGGTTGGGAAAACTGGAGAGCCATACACAGACAAATGAAAGTGGACCTCTTTTATTCATCATATAAGATAACCTCAAAATGGATGAAAGACCTAAATGTGAGATAGGAGACCATCAAAATCTTAGAGGAGACAGAAAAAAAAAATCTTACAGGAGAACACAGGCAGCAACCTGTTTGACCTCAGTTGTAGCAACATCTTCCTAGGTATGTCTAAGGCAAGGGGAAAAAAAAAGCAAAAATAAACTATTGGGATTTCATCAAGGTAAAAACTTTCTGCACAGCAAAAAAATACTCAACAATATTTAAAAGGATTATATAAGTAGATGGAGATGATGTAGCACTAAGACAACTACAGCATTAAAACAAGAGGGTGAATAAATTCCTATAATGCTAACATTTCTACATTCCAACTTAAAAAAAAGGCTACTCTGAACATAGTTCTATATGAATTTTGTAAGCCCTCAAGTAATAAAAAACATGAAATATTAAAAGTCACGATCTAGAAGTTAAAAAATACTAAAAATCTTTCATAAATCTCCAAGAAAGCATAAAGTATTAAGTAGAAGAAAATGAACAGAAAATAAAATGTAACATAGCAAATTCAGACTTAACTGTATTAAGAGAATCTAAAAATATCGATTTAAAGGCAGAATTTATCATAATGGGTTAATACAACTAAATGCAATCAACAGACTTAATACAACTGTAATAATGTAAGTAGGCTAAAACTTAAAGGATGGAGGAAAAATCTGTAATAACAGCACTATTTAAAATAAGCAGAGGGTCGGGACGCCTGGGTGGCTCAGTGGGTTAAGCCGCTGCCTTCGGCTCAGGTCGTGATCTCAGGATCCTGGGATCAAGTCCCGCATCGGGCTCTCTGCTCAGTGGTGAGCCTGCTTCCCTCTCTCTCTCTCTGCCTGCCTCTGTCTACTGTGATCTCTCTCTGTCAAATAAATAAAATCTTTAAAAAATAAAATAAAATAAAATAAGCAGAGGGGTGCCTGGGTGGCTCATTGGGTTAAGCCTCTGCCTTGCACTCAGGTTATGATCTCAGGGTCCTGGGATTGAGCCCTAAGTGGGACTCTTGTGTTCAGCAGGGAATTGACTTCAGGATTCTCCTGCTCTCCCTCTACCCATTCCCACCTGCTCTCTAAAATAAATAACTAAATCTTAACAAAAATAAGTGCAAGTGGCTCTATTAATATAAGAAATTACACCATGGAGCAAAGAAAATTTCCAAGGATACAGTCACATTTCCTGCTTCTGAATTGATTATAAGTAACT
Source organism: Enhydra lutris kenyoni (assembly GCF_002288905.1). Taxonomy (NCBI): domain Eukaryota; kingdom Metazoa; phylum Chordata; class Mammalia; order Carnivora; family Mustelidae; genus Enhydra; species Enhydra lutris. The sequence goes on from NW_019154277.1 coordinate 29,381, forward strand.
TCAATGTTAGGGCTGCAAATATTACTTAGTTTATATTTTACTAAATATTTTATTATTGTGAAGTATTTCTCATAATTCTTTATTAACAAGTTATGGCTAAGATCTTCAATTAAGTTACTAAGTGGGTACCCCAAATTTATGTGTCCACATTCATCACAGAGGATTGCAAAGCAGTTCAAATAGTCTATTACAGAGTAACAAAACATTAAGACTAACTCCATCATCATAAATGTGATTAAAGCTATGTTTTAACAGGAAATAGAATAAGCAGCCAATAGAAAATGTGAAAACCTTGAAAACAGATGTATTAACATTCAGGTGAAGGATATGTAGGTTTTTCTTGGGTTCAATGGACTGGTGAAAATGCATTAAAACATTAATAATTTGTTGGAGTTTTAGCAGGTGCAATTCTAGATCTGGAATTTAACCATGACAAGACATAGGACACTATTCATAAACCTTTTATACGTGACATATACCCTTGCTCATTCATGTTCTCACATATTTACATACTCAAAGGTACCTCATAGGTGTAGCATACCCCACACTAAATTTAGTTAAGGTGGAAAAAACAACTTATTTTCAATTCCAGTGTATGCATAAGTACTTTTAAGAGATTTTTGTCAATAAAATGAATCCAGAGAAGATTCATTTTCAAAAAGACTCCTTAAGAAAATAATTTAATACACAACACAGAACACCTTGGTCAAAACTGGGCTGATCTTTTAATTCACATACCATGCTACTGCCTTCAACTGGCATCATTTTGCATCAATAAACTACAGCTCAGAACTCATTACTATTTCAATTAGGGAGACAAATTACTTTAGGTTATTCTTTGAGCAGTATGAACAGATGGCATATATGTTAAAGATCAAACTTCGGTAGAAAAGGATATCTAATTAGTCTCTTACTCAGTGAGAAATATCCTTGTGTCAGGCATGTAATGATTAAGATTAATGTAATGTATACAGCTATGCAAAAACTTCCGTATGATAAAATGAAGAGGTTTAAAATACACTTCATCAACTATCAATCAGAGGAAATGTTTGTAGCTTTAGATCCAACTCTACTTCATTAGGAGGGTTAGATAAATCTCATTTTTTAGGAAAAAAATGGGACTATGTGACAGACATGTGAAGAAGCAGTAAAGGTACAGAGTTAGATGGATACAGGACACGTTTGAATGACAGTAAGATAATGACCTTGTCTGTGAAGGATGGCTGATGGAAAATGAGTGGAGAATAATTTGGGCTAGATCAACAAGGGCACGGCATGCCAAGATAAAAGGCAGGGACTTACTGTACCATCCTAACGAAGAGTCTATTCATCTATTCAGAAAATAACCAATTGCTTCCATCTATCAATTGGTTTATTTTAACCCCATTTGATTTCTGAAGATCATACAAGTTAAAAAAAAAATACACAGAAAATACATGACTTGTTTCTGGCTCAATTTAAAAGAAATACTAGTAATTCCATGATTTGGGAAGTATGTATGTGGTGAAATATGAAGACATTTTTAAAAGTTCTCTAATTTTGCTTCATTTATTTTCTTAACATTCTTAATAACATTTTTTATTTAAATTTAACTAGCTGGGGTGCCTGGGTGGTTCAGTGGGTTAAGCCTCTCTGCCTTCGGCTAGGGTCATGTTCCCAGGGTCCTGGGATCGAGACCTGATTTGGGCTCCCTGCCCAGCAAGGAGCCTGCTTCCCTCTCTCACTCTGCCTGCCTCTCTGCCTAGTTGTGATCTGTCAAATAAATAAACTCTTAAAAATAAATAAATAAATAAATTCAACTAGCCAACATATAGCAAAACATTAGTTTCAGATGTAGAGTTCAGTAATTCATCAGTTGCATTCAGTTAAAAAAAGAAGAGAAGGGGATGCCCGGCTGGCTGTTGGTATTGCATGTGACTTTTGAGCTTTGGGTCCGGAGTTTGAGCCTCATGTTGGGTGTACCATTACTTTAAAAAAAAAAAAAAATCTTAAAAAATCACAAGTAATAGTAAATGGAATCGATTCTCTCATTTCCCTTTCTATACTTTTATTGTTAGTGTATAGGAAAGCAACTGATTACTGTACATTGTTTCCTGCCACATTACTGAATTGCTGTACAAGTTCTATTAGGTTGGGGGTGGAGTCTTTTGGGTTTTCCATATAAAGTATCATATCATCTGGGAAGAGAGAGTTTGACTTCTTCTTTGCCAATCTGAATACCTTTTATTTCTCTTTGTTGTCTGATGGCTGTTGCTAGGACTTCTAGTGCTATGTTGAACAACAGTGGTGAGAGTGGGCATCCTTGTCGTGTTCCTGCTCTCAAAGGGAAGGCTGTCAGTGAAAGTCAATAATCACATGGTTTCACTTACTTGTGGAGCATAAGGAATAGCACAGAGGACATTGGGTGAAGGGGAGGAGAAGTGAGTCGGGGGAAATCGGTGGGTGGGGGGGGAGGAAGATGATCCATGAGAGATGTGGACTCTGAGAAACAAACTGAGGGTTTTGGAGGAGTGGGAGGTGGAGGGTTGGGAGAGCCTGGTAGTGGGTATTTTTTTTTTTAGATTTTATTTATTTATTTGACAGAGATCACAAGTAGGCAGAGAGGCAGGCAGAGAGGAGGAAGCAGGTTCCCTGCTGAGCAGAAAGCCCGATGGGGGGCTCGATCCCAGGACCCTGACATCATGACCTGAGCCGAAAGCAGAGGCTTAACCCACTGAGCCACCCAGGTGCCCCCTGGTAGTGGGTATTAAGGAGGTCACGTATTGCATGGAGCACTGGGTGTGGTGCATGAACAACGAATCTTGGAACACTGAAAAAATAAAATTAAATTAAAAAAAATAAAATGTATTATAAAATACAAGCCATTTTTTTTCCTTCTAAGCATTATATATTGTTTTCCTCAGATTCAAGCATTAGTTCCTTCATATTCACATTTTTCCTTCATATTCAAATCTGTCAATATACAGAATGGATTTTTTAAATTCTAATCTACCAAAGTTAAATATTTTTATAGTAAAATATAAAAACTAGTTTTATTTGACCATCTAATTAAATAGAAAATATTAAAACAATGGTAGTACTACATATCAATTGATCTTTAAACTTAATTTTTAAAATTTTATTTAAAGTTAAACTAATTAGCATATGGCTTATTACTAGATTCAGAGGTAGAGTTCATGGATTTATCAGTTGTATGTAAACCCTATGCTCATTACAACCAAGTACGCTCCTTAATGCCCATCGCCAATTACTCCATTTCCTCACCCATCTCCCCTCCACTAAACCTCAGTTTGTTTCCTATGATTATGAGTTGGAGCACTTGGGTGGATCAGTCAGTTAAGCATCTGCCTTCAGCCCAGGTCATGATCCTAGGGCCCTGGGATTGAACCCCACATCCTCCTGTTCAGCAGGAAGCCTGCTTCTCCCTCTGCTGCTCCCCCTGCTGTTCTCTCTCTCTCTCTGCCAAATAAATAAATAAAATACGTTAAAAAAAAAAAAAAAAAGGAACGAAAAAAAAAAATGTCCCTTATGGTTTGTGTCCCTCTCTGATTTCGTCTTATTTTTACCTCCCTTCCCCTACGATCTTGTTAATTTATCTTGTCTCATTTGTTATGGAATATTTTTAACTGAAGTGAAATAAACTCAAATATATTTGCGTAGTTCAGACTTTAAGAAATAACATATTGTAAATAAGCGGAAGTTTCTTGGCTCATTTCACTGTCCAGTCTCCCCTTCCTCAATCCAAAGCACCTTTTTCCAGTGCACACTTTAAAGAAAGGAACAGCCTTTATGAATCTGTAGATGACACCACAGTGTCCTATTTTTCAAAATCCTAATTGTGTCCTCTTCAAGTTCTTCTAAGTCCCTTTCATTTTTCTCCCCTCAGCATACTCCTACACAGTGCTGTCAAGACTGGTCTCTACTAACAGAGGCAGACTTGATTTACCCATTTTGAGTATATTATGGAAATAAAATGTGACTACAATTCTGGGTTTTGTTCATATATTTCTCCATAATTCGATATTCTATTTCCCAATTTTGCCTCTTAAGACTATACCGGTGATAAAAATACTCACACATGTTTGTGAACAAATGCACAATTACACCAGGAGCGTATATAGCTTGAACAACTATTTCATGGAATAGTTTCATGTTATCATTCAACAATGTTGCCACTTTTTTACTTTTTCTAAGAAATCTAATTAAATTTTTATCTTTCAGAGTTCTGTTTTCTGTTTCTCATAGCCTTCTTAAAGACTGGCAGCATTAGACTTTGTTTTGTGAAAATCAAAGTATTCAAAATATGCCAATGTTTGAGAAAAGCCAATCTATATATATTAACATATTGGTTTAGCCTTCTGTGATATTTGTATTTTTAGATTACATATATGAAAGATTTACCTTATTCCCTTATTGTGTTTAGTCAAAGTGTGATGCTGTAGAATTAGAAAGCTCTTCTAGAATCTTCCAATAGAAAAATATTGTCCTTTGTATTTAGGATTTTCAGGTGAATATAAGTCTTTGTGAAGATGATGAAATAAACCATCTTAAACTGACGGACCCTATTTATCAGAATTTCATATAGTTTTACTCACCAAAATAGGTAGTTATCTTACTCACAGGAAAATAAGTTTTGTCCTATTACTACGTCAAAGGTGAAGAATCTTTAATCTGATCTTAAACACTCAGGTAGGATGTGTCACAATGTGAACTTCTTCATTCAGGTCTTCCCCATAGCCAGTACCTCGTTAGTCCTCAAGAGAATGATCATACATTGTAGCTCATCCCCCCGCCTTCCTATAGCTCTTCAACAATCCTATTTAAAAGTAGAACCCCAAGAATCAGAGGATCCACATGAGGCAGAAAATGAGGGAACAAGCTTATAAGACGCTACTGACAAAAGATTCAGAATCAGAATACTTCCCCCTGCCAACCACTACTTTTTTGCGCTGCAGTATCACTTAATATTCAAAATGGTAACCTCCCAGTTTCAGTAGCAATTATGGCCCCTAAAACATGAAAATAAGGGGTGCCTGGGTATCTCCGTTGGTTAAGTGACTGACTCTTGATTCAGCTTGGAGTCCTCTTGAGATCCTCTCTTTCCCTTTGCCCCTCCCCCTCCTCTCTCTCTAAATCAACAAATAAAAACTATTTTTTATTTTTAAAGATTTTATTTATTTGACAGAGAGGGAACACAAGCAGGGGGAGTGGGAGAGGGAGAAGCAGGTTCCCCACTGAGCATGGAGCCCGATGTGGGGCTCGATCCCCAGACCCTGGGACAATGACCTGAGCCAAAGGCAGACACTTAACAACTGAGCCCCCAGGTGCCCCCAACAAATAAAATCTTTAAAATACAAAAATAAGATTTTAACAATTAAGTATGAATTACAGTAGAATGAGTCTCCAAGACAGGTTGAAAAATCAAACTCCTACTGCCATCAAACAGGCTGCTACATTCCCCTTGGGTATGCCTTTCTCGAGGTTCTTCACCCAAATAAAGAGAGGTACATAGATGGAGATAGATAAAGCTTAGAGATATTTCTCTTTACCTGGGTGCCAAAGAAAAACTGCACTGGATGGATGGTGTGAAACAGGACTTGATTCAAAGCTATTCCATTTGGACAGAGATGAAAGTCAACTCCAATGGAACAAATACAGGAGAATTTTTAAGCACTGGGGTGAGCTAGCAGCAAAACGCTGTTCACAGCTAAAGGGGAATGGGTCCAGGTGATGAGACCATCCGTGTTTGCCAAGTGACACTGATTCGCTCATTGAATGGCGTCTTCTACCCCCCCACACAGACCAAGGGACACAGAAGCTATCTTTCTTGATGATTACATTTCAAAGGGATGGCTCCAGTTCTTGAGAAAGCTGTTTCTGGGCTGTAAAACTGGCAAGACTCTTGGACATTTATCTCTCAAAGAGGCAGAAGAACTTACGATTCCAAGTGTTTTCAAGTAAATGCTTTAGGAAAAGACAAATCAGGGCCAGGAGGCACAGAGAAGCCTGTCTCGAGTTCACTCAAGCTACCAGATACCATAAGGCTGCCTTGGTCGATGGAAATGGAGGGTGGTGTTAGGTTGCTGTAGGACAGTGACAGCAGAGCAAGGCTGGAGGTTTATGACCGGAACATTTGCTGAATTTGAAAATGGCTTGGTTTTAGGAGTTGTACAGGACACAGTCTCCAGCCCTGGACTCAAAAGAATCACTGGCAGATACCACTGTGTAAAATGGGGATGATCAATTTAAGCTTTCCCTGGAATTAACAGTTCCCTTTTATTATCTAAAGATGAGGATTCATCAGAGGATGAATGGTAAACCCAGAGATAAAGATCACACCCGGAAACAAGTTTACTCACACACACACACACACACACACACACACACACACACACACTCACAAGTCAAGGGGGGCCTGGGTGGCTCAGTTGGTTAAGGGCTGACTCTGGATATAAGCTCATGATCTCAGGGTGGTGGGATTGAACCCCACAGTGCACTGGGCTCTTCACACAGTGGAGACACCACTGGAGGTCTTTCTCCCTCTACTCATGTCCCACCACCCCACATTCTTCTGTGCCTTCTCATTCTCTCTCAAACAAAGAAATCTTAAAAACAAACAAAAACAAAAAACAAAAAAAACAAAAACAAAACCTCAAGATCAGGGGCACCTGGGTGACTTAGTCATTAGTGTCTGCCTTGGGCTCAGGTCATGATCCCAGGGTCCTTGGGATTGAACCCCCACATTGGGTTCCCTGCTCAGCAGGGAGCCTGCTTCTCCCTCTCTGCCACCCCCCCTGCTTGTGTTCCCTTTCTTGCTGTGTGTCTGTCTCTATCAAATAAATAAATATTTTAAAATAAATAAATAACTCGATATCAACCACCTTGACAAAGTATTCTATGTCCATATATAGACATCCACTAATTGCTTATAGACTTAAAATGAGGCTTATTTTCACCTTGATCTTTCTTACTGGTGCTTCATGTATTTGGCCTAATGGGTTACAAAAATGAAATTAAACCGCATACTTCAATAATAATTCACTTGCTAGTTTCTGGTAGTCTATTCATAGGATATGTTTCAGAAAGAGATAAAGAAGCTGATGTTTATAGTAACTTAGTGGCATAATTAAAGATATAGTAACAAGATTATTTAACATTTAAGTTCATTTTATGGGGTGCCTGGGTGGCTCGGTGGATTAAAGCCTCTGCCTTTGGCTCAGGTCATGATCCCAGGGTCCTGGGATTGACCCCCACATAGGGCTCTCTTCTCAGCAGGGAGTCTGCTTCCCCCACTCTCTCTGCCTGCCTCTCCGCTTACTTTTGATCTCTGTCAAATAAATAAATGAAATCTTAAAAAAAATTTAACTTCATTTTGAGTAACAGTTTCTTGGAACATTAAACAGATGCCAGAAAAATTAGTTATAAATGTGAAGGCCAAGTATATATAACAATCAAGGGCAGAAGGAAAAAAAACACACCATTTGCACTATGAATGAAACTACTTAAAATTTTTAAGATGTGTTCAGGTTGAGAGTCCCTCTAATAGTTTGGGAAGCTTTCAAATATTTTTAAAATCCCTTCTTAAATCATCAGACAGTATCAGATATTAGCGGAGTGTTTTTGCATGAACCCCAAGTTCCTTTCAACTGCTCACATAAGAACAAATTTGAAACCTTCTCTCACCATTTTAGGCAAGAGATGTTCAATTGTCAGGATGAAAGCAATGAGTCAAGCAGCTCTCAAAGGGCTTTGCTTTCTAGGAGTAGGAGAATCACGAAGAGACCTTTAATAAAATTTTCCTTGTATTTATTACAAACTTACCATTTGGAGCATAGCACCTGCCTAGACATTTAACAAGGTGGAAGAGGAAAAAAAAATGAGAATAGGCACTCAGAGTCCCATGTGCTAAGTACATTATACTTGGGTTATGCCAAAGCCACATTTCTTGCAATGCAATGTTCTTGTTTACAGCAGCAGCATGAATAAAAATATTAAACCATCTATTTTCCATAATTAATGCAAAAAAGATGAAATATAAACACATCACTTTCTACTTGGATGTGGAAATAGGAAGGGTAATAAAACCCAGACTCCTGTAATAGATTCAATCCGTAAGAAAAAAAAATTAATAATATACGGGGCCAAAGCAAGACAAAACTAAGTACCATGTGAAGCTTTTAAGCAAATGGACTGATCATATTAATCTAAAGCAAAGGAGTGGCAGAATAACCAAGAAGGGTGGTTTAGAATATAGGACGATTATGAAAAACACACAGAAGCATTAACAAAATAAAGACTGATTAAAAGGATTGACTGGGCTCAGAAAATCACCTGAGTTTCTTCTCATAAAAAACAAGTAAGAACAACAGATATCGTACAACTCTCTACTTCAAGGCTCTTCACCAAAACGTGGGCAAACTTGATTTTTATATCTTTTCATTCACAAGGTCCTCCCACATGTTGGATCAGAAAAATAGTGCTCAAAAATTCAATGACATCGTATGGGAAAAACTTGACTTAGACACTTGAGATGGAATCACTACACTGTAATTAACATTAGCTTTAATTATTAATTAATAAGCTTCTGAAAAGCATATTAAAAAGGAGCTTGTCATTTTGTTAAACATATCAAATGGTGCAAAGTTCTAGTTATCTTCAACATAAACATTTGAGACAGTGCAATGAATTCAGAAACAGAAAGCTGAACAAATTCAATTAAAAATGAATGAAAATTGAATTCAGGATGAAACAAAAAAGTTTAACACACCCCAGTGTATGAAATTATAGTTTTTCCCTCATTTCTATTTTTTTTTTTATTCTGGATATTCAGAGTTGCTCAGATTTTTAGATCAGAGTTTATTTGATATCAGCTGGAAAAATTAAGACCTTCAGACTAAGCAGCCGAAAACCAGGCAAACGCACTACTGTTATGGTTTTTTCATTTGCTTGTTTGCTTTTACACATAGTAGGGCAGATGAAAGAAGTCCTTTAATATTCTTACCTTCGATGAAGCTTCATGAGGAGTGGATAAAGGCTCTGCATTACTTGCTTCGGGGCTTACAACAAACGATTTCCCTAAGGACAGGTCAGTACCAAACCGAAGCCTTCCGAGACCCCAGAGACAGGCTTTTATACCTGCCATGCCACAAGAAAAACGTGCTCCAGCTAGCACACCGGTTCCCGATGATGAGAAGCTCCTGGAGGCTGGGCATTCAGTCACGAATCTGCAATGATAAACAGGTCCACGCCAGCTGGTGCACCTGCGCGCAGTTCTCCAGCTGAGTGACGCCTCCATCTCGGGACTCCTACTAGAGAATCCACAGAGGAGAAGCATAGGACTTTAGGACTGAAGCCACTGCATTCCGGGTGGTTTGTTACTTACCAGTTTTGTAAGATTAGCTAGCTGTAACAGGGGGTGGGCCAGAATATGGTCGGGAAAGGGATCCTTCCTCTGGCACACCGGGTCCGTAGTTTACGGATGGTATTCAGTCAGGCTCCTGATTAAACCCTGAGGCAGTCTCCGTATTTTAGTGGGAAAAACAACATGGGTAACATGGATTTACAAAGCCCTTCTAGTATCTAGGGCCTTTTTTCACAAGAAGCTGGATTTTAGGGATTGTTTATTTATCTCAAAACCCCTGGGAGACTAAAGCTCAAGATGATGTCCAATGGTTAAATTCTCCCATTGCTTACAAGGTCACGGTGTTATTCCCGTTCCTTTAATCCCTTTCTAAGGGGGACTGACATCTGTGCCTGACACCAATGATGGTCAGGGATCGACGCCACTCTTTTATTTATTTTTTTAAAAGATTTTATTTATTTATTTGACAGACAGAGATCACAAGTAGGCAGAGAGAGAGAGAGGAGGAAGCAGGCTCCCTGCAGGGCAGAGAGCCCGATGTGGGGCTCCATCCCAGGACCCCGGGGATCATGACCTGAGCTGAAGGCAGAGGCTTTAACCCACTGAGCCACCCAGGCACCCAAAGAAAAATGTACTCCTGCATTTCACTCCTCAAGTCCAAGGCTAACAGAATCCCTAGTGCAATCCCTCAGTATAGCAGGAGTCAAGCACATGTCTTGTGTCACGGACTTAGCTCTACCTGCGCTGGAGCTCTCACCCTGCAGAGCCTGGGGGTCTCATCACATTCTCTGTCTGGCCTGGAACTCTGTTACAACATTACCTTATCCCTTACCCCTTGCTACAGCTGCCCCATTCCAAGCTCAATGGCCATCAACTTTCATTGACCCTTCCAACTGGAAGGAAGAGATCTTTCTAAACCTTTAGTGAAGCACAATGGAGACACTTCTAGCTCTTTCTATATGCGCTTTACAGTGGCCACTTCTATTGGTGTGAGACTTTTCTATATGGTGGTCTCATTATAGCCCTGAAAAAGAAAAAGAAAAAGGGTTTTTCCTTCAACTTGAGCTCATATGGGCAATGAAGCAAGAAAATATCCAAAGACCTCTTACTTCACTTCTGTCTCATTCCTCCAAAAGGCACATTGTTTTTCCTTGATAGTAAGATCTTTATTTCTTAAAAGAACCCGCCTTTGTTCTTTTCACTACTGGTTTATGATTAAGTGTCAGGACCCAAGTCTCCTAAGCACATATCCTGATACAGAAAGAGAGCTGTTACAATTCAGGAAATAAATATCTTTCATCCATGCAAAAAAAATTTTAAGATTGTTCTTTCTTTTTGTCCTTAAGATTGGCACAGTAAATTGGCCAAAACCTTATCAATGGATCTATATTCCAGTGACTAGCTTGCTTTTTGCCACTTTTGACTGTACACCTTCACAATGGTCACAGGATTCTTCTGCTTCTAGGAAGATGGAGTAGATGTCCTTTGCTCTATTTCTCAAATTCAGCAGGCTCTGAAAGGTAGACAAAGTGGCAGGTTGTCTAGAAACTTTAAATTCTGAGGAATGACACTGACGTGAGTTCACTGACTTTTCTTTTTGCCTCATACACCCCTAGGTTTAAAGCTGAAGAAACCATCGATCTCAAAACATCAACTGGTACAGACAAGTTAAAAAGCCAAAATAAAACACTGCTTCTCTCTAGCAGAGAACCAGGAAAGGAGAAAAGTAACAATACAGAAAACTTTTTTTTAAGTTACTAATATCCTTTAATTATTGAATATTTTTATTAAAATTCTCTCATTTTAATTTTTTTAATTTTTTTATAAACATATAATGTATTATTAGGCCCAGGGGTACAGGTCTCTGAATCGCCAGGTTTACACACTTCACAGCACTCACCATAGCACATACCCTCCCCAATGTCCATAATCCCACCACCCTCTCTCAACTCCCCTCCCCCCAGCAACCCTCAGTTTGTTTTGTGAGATTAAGAGTTTCTTATGGCTTGTCTCCCTCCCAATCCCATCTTGTTTCATTTATTCTTTTCCTACCCCCCAAACCCCCATGGTGCATCTCCACTTTCTCATATCAGGGAGATCATATGATATGATCTTTGTCTTTCTCCAATTGACTTATTTTGCTAAGCATAATACCGTCTAGTTCCATCCATGTCGTTGCAAATGGCAAGATTTCATTTCTTTTGGTGACTGTGTAGTATTCCGTAACAATACAAAAACTTTTAAACAATAATTGTTCTATTCCGAAGTACAGGACAGAAAAACCTACCAAATGCATCCCTACCAAGTACTGAAGAGAGAGTCTCAACTTTCACACTCGCATGGCTACGACAAGACACCCAAACTCCCATTGAAGTAACGCCAGAGAAGTTAGAATAGGAAGAGAAAACACAGTCAACAAAATATGGATACAGGTAATAGGCTCTCCTTTTTGTCTTGAGTTTTCCAAATTAAGCTTAAGCAAACAAAAATTGTAAAACTACTTAATGTGGTTCTAAATGTATATGTTCCAGATAGTATGTTATAAATAAGGGGATGCCACAGGACATAAAGGTAGGCAAGATTTTCCTACTCCATCTGAACTGGTAAGATTACAACACCAATAGACAGTGACAAGTTTTGTATATATAATATGTAGATCAACCATTAATAACCTTCACAATGAAGTAACCTCAAAAAGCCTGTAGGTAAATCAGAAGGGAATTCTAAAAAAAAAAAAAAACCAAACTGTTCAAGTAACCCAAAGGAAGGCAGGAAAAAGAAAACAAAACCATGAGAAACAGAGAGAACAAATAGAAAGCAAAAAGAGTGGTACAGTTAATTCTTAATATTTCAATAATTAAATTATAAGCAAATGATCTGAAAATACAAATTAAAGACAGGGATTGGCAGGATGGACCATAAGACATAATCCAAATTCATGCTGTCTGTAAAAGAGCAATATGAGGAATTCTTATGGTTAATGGAAATGTTCTCTATCTTGACTGTGGCAATGTCAGTATCTTGGCTGTGATACCATATTACATTTGGCGAGATGTTACCATGGATGGAAACTGGGTGAGGATAATGTGATCTTATCTCTGTATTATTTTTTACAACTTCAGGTGAAGCTACAAGGATCTCAAAATAAAAATTTTAGTTAAAAAATAAAATAGGGGCGCCTGGGTGGCTCAGTGGGTTGGGCCGCTGCCTTCGGCTCAGGTCATGATCTCAGGGTCTTGGGATCGAGTCCCGCATCGGGCTCTCTGCTCAGCAGGGAGCCTGCTTCCCTCCCTCTCTCTCTGCCTGCCTCTCTGTCTACTTGTGATCTCTCTCTGTCAAAGAAATAAAAAATCTTTAAAAAAAATAAATAAAATAAAATAAATCCACATTAAAATAAAAAATATATTATTCATGTTATACTCAATAAATGGAGGGCAATATCATAGAGGCAATACTTCTTTAGAGAGATATATTGCTATGCGGAGTAAATCAGCAAGTCACATGTGAAAGAGATTATTTTATTAAGTGTAGCAATGAAGATCTAATCATTGTTCCTCATTCTAGGGACTCACTTTTGGTCAGGATTGCCTTTAGAATGCTGTGTTTAAGTAAGGATTTGAAACTGTCCATGAAAATTGCTGGACATTTGACAGTGCAGAAGTACTGAGCTCCTACTTTACCAGAAGTATTTACAGTTAAAATAATTCACAATTGATTTAAGAACTACTTTGACTATATATTATGCTAAATGATGAAGAACACATTAACAATGAACATGAGTTGCCCATCGATTTTATTTCACCATGAAATGTTTCCTTTTTTCTTTGCTAATTTCTAACTTTAATTATTCTCTCCTAAAACAAAAACAAACCAAAAAGCCCACAACAGAATCCCAAGAGATAATCCGTGAGAACAATGCAACTACAGATAAGGATAATTGAATATACTCTTGTTAAATCTAGTAATTATTGGCAAATTTTCCTATTAAAAAGATAGTTAAGCATGTAAAAGATTTGTAAGGCTTAAAGCTCTCACAGTTCATTAATAATTTATCTAGAAGTAATTTAAGTTACTATAAATTTATAAATAATGTGCTACACAGAGGAATTAATAAAAAGCTCAGAAATCACTGTTTATTAATTTTATACTTGTTAAAAGCCATTTATCAGGAGAGAAGATTAAAAGGCAAATTAAAACTTAAGTCCCATTATACCTGTGGAACATAGCTCGTGTGTTCATAAGGCAAGCCTAAGAGACTCACAAGTATCAAAACATACTCAAAAAGCTGACACTTGTATGTCTTTGGAAATATGAAAATGTGTTCAAGTACTCTTACTACATCACTTTTTATATATTGAAAGTCTTCTAAATCAAAAGTATCCTAGTTTGAGAAAAATTTAGCTCATCATTCATTCTTCTGGGATTTTCTTTTTAAAAATCCAATTTAAATGTATTTCAGATAATTAATATCTTAAGCTCCATCTCTCCAATGCTTGAGCTAATTGGGTATTACTAACCATGTAACAAATACCATTTTGCCACCTAAAATTACTAACAAAATATTATTAAAATAAATTTTCTCCCTTTCTGGGACGGGAGGAGTTGGTTTTACTATCAGAATTTCTGAGACCTAAAAATAAAATTTATCTTGTTCCATGATTTTCCTTTCTAAGACATGACTTTATCTTCTGAATCAACCAAATATATTTACTGAAACAGAAAAACAAAGTTGAAAAGTGAAATGAGCACTGTTGGTAGATGGTCTAAAATTTCTTAACAGAAATAGAAAGTGTAATATAAATACCATATTAAAAAAATACATAGAAGGTAACTTGAATTTCTTAAGCCTCTAGTTGCTTACATCAATAAACTGATATTTAAGATGTGATGTTACTTCAATTAATATTTTATTAAAATAAAAATGTGTACATATTATTTATTTTGTTAAGAGATACATATTGAGCTCCTACTATGTGCCAGGCAGCACAGAGATCAATCACTGAACCAAAGGATCCTTGGTTCCATCCTTCATGAGATTACACTCTAGCACCAAAGGAAAAAGTGTGAATATCATTTAAAAATACCCAGAATGTTGGACTTAATTTATTGACAGAAATGCTCATAGTGTTTCACAGAATATTGTACTTTATATAAAGTTAAGACATACAAATAGTGATAAAAATATCCCATTAAGAATTATTCTTTAATTACCAGAAAAGAATCCAATTAATGTTTAGCTTTCAAATGTTTAGTTTATAGCCTGTCTCTAATTAGTTAAAAAATTAAAAAAAAAAAACACTAGGATGATAATTGATAAATTGTTAAATGTACCAATTACAATATGCATTTGAGTTTAGCATAATTATTTTAAACTATAACAAGGAAATTTGATTCAACAATTAATGTAGGTACTAATTCCATTATAACAAAAACAAATGTATTTCAGACTACTGATTTCTTGTTTAAAATCAAGGTATAGCTCATTAAAAACAAAAAGATCTGAAAAGCATACATAGCCACACAGACGTTTTTATATACTGTGCACAAAATATGGCTGACACTTTAGGAAACATTTCAGAGGAAAGTGATTTCTAAGGTACAGATATTTGTAGATAATGAAAAACAGTATTTTTCTCTCATATACTATGTTTCATCTAGTAAAGTACAGGAAAAACTTTTTAGATAGTCTCGTTTTCCAAAAATGTTCTTTTGTTCCCAGTTTTTAGTGAGATTTCAAATTTTTAAAGGTTTTCATTTTTATCAAAATGAACCACCTGCAGGGGTAGGAGTCAAGATGGCGGAGAAGTAGCAGGCTGAGACTACTTCAGGTAGCAGGAGATCAGCTAGATAGCTTATCTAAAGATTGCAAACACCTACAAATCCAACGGGAGATCGAAGAGAAGAAGAACAGCAACTCTAGAAACAGAAAATCAACCACTTTCGGAAAGGTAGGACTGGCGGAGAAGTGAATCCAAAGCAACGGGAAGATAGACTGCGGGGGGAGGGGCCGGCTCCCGGCAAGCGGCGGAGCAACGGAGCACAAAATCGGGACTTTTAAAAGTCTGTTCCGCTGAGGGACATCGCTCCAGAGGCTTAACCGGGGTGAAGCCCACGCAGGGTCAGCGTGGCCTCAGGTCCCGCAGGGTCACAGAAGGATCGGGGGTGTCGGAGTGTCGCAGAGCTTACAGGTATTAGAACGGGGAAGCCGGCTACAGAGACAAAGCCGAGGAGTGAGCTCTAAGCTCTGGGTTACCTTGAACCGGTCGCAGGCTCGGTCAGCTCGGAGCGCAGCCCGAGGCAGGGTGACGGGAGTAAATCGGTGCTGTTCTCTGAGGGCGCACTGAGGAGTGGGGCCCCGGGCTCTCGGCTCCTCCGGGCCGGAGACCGGGAGGCCGCCATCTTCATTCCCGCCCTCCGGAACTCTACGGAAAGCGCTCAGGGAACAAAAGCTCCCGAAAGCAAACCCGAGCGGATTACTCAGCCCGGCCCCTGGTAAGGGCGGTGCAACTCCGCCTGGGGCAAAGACACTTGAGAATCACTACAACAGGCCCCTCCCCCAGAAGATCAACAAGAAACCCAGCCAGGACCAAGTTCAACAACCAAGGAGTGCAGTTTCAATACCAAGGAGAGCAGCGGAATTCCAAAGGAGGAGAAAGCAAAGCATGGAACTCATGGCTTTCTCCCCATGATCCTTTAGCCTTGCAGTTAATTTAATTTTTTTTCTTTTTCAATTTATTTTTCTTCTTCTGCTAAATTTTTTTAACTTTTACCCTTTCCTTTTTTAACGTTTTTTCACTAGTTTATCTAATATATATATTCATTTTTTTCCTTTTTATATTTTTTCTTTATTGGTTTTCTTTTTTTAATTGTTTCTTTCTTTCTTTTTTTTCTTTTCTTTTTTTTTTTCTTCTTTCTGAACCTCTTTTTATCCCCTTTCTCCCCCCTCACGATTTGGGATCTCTTCTGATTTGGCTAAAGCATATTTTCCTGGGGTTGTTGCCACTCTTTTAGTATTTCACTTGCTCCTTCATATACTCTTATCTGGACAAAATGACAAGGCGGAAAAATTCACCACAAAAAAAAAGAACAAGAGGCAGTACCAAAGGCTAGGGACCTAATCAATACAGACATTGGTAATATGTCAGATCTAGAGTTCAGAATGACGATTCTCAAGGTTCTAGCCGGGCTCGAAAAAGGCATGGAAGATATTAGAGAAACCCTCTCCGGAGAGATAAAAGCCCTTTCTGGAGAAATAAAAGAACTAAAATCTAACCAAGTTGAAATCAAAAAAGCTATTAATGAGGTGCAATCAAAAATGGAGGCTCTCACTGCTAGGATAAATGAGGCAGAAGAAAGAATTAGTGATATAGAAGACCAAATGACAGAGAATAAAGAAGCTGAGCAAAAGAGGGACAAACAGCTACTGGACCATGAGGGGAGAATTCGAGAGATAAGTGACACCATAAGACGAAACAACATTAGAATAATTGGGATTCCAGAAGAAGAGGAAACAGAGAGGGGAGCAGAAGGTATATTGGAGAGAATTATTGAAGAGAATTTCCCCAATATGGCAAAGGGAACAAGCATCAAAATCCAGGAGGTTCAGAGAACCCCCCTCAAGATCAATAAGAATAGGTCCACACCCCGTCACCTAATAGTAAAATTTACAAGTCTTAGTGACAAAGAGAAGATCCTGAAAGCAGCCCGGGAAAAGAAGTCTGTAACATACAACGGTAAAAATATTAGATTGGCAGCAGACTTTTCCACAGAGGCCTGGCAGGCCAGAAAGATATGGCATGATATATTCAGAGTACTAAACGAGAAAAACATGCAGCCAAGAATACTATATCCAGCTAGGCTATCATTGAAAATAGAAGGAGAGATAAAAAGCTTCCAGGACAAACAAAAACTGAAAGAATTTGCAAATACCAAACCAGCTCTACAGGAAATATTGAAAGGGGTCCTCTAAGCAAAGAGAGACCCTAAAAGTAGTAGATCAGAAAGAAACAGAGACAATGTACAATAACAGTCACCTTACAGGCAATACAATGGCACTAAATTCATATCTCTCAATACTTACCTTGAATGTTAATGGGCTAAATGCCCCAATCAAAAGACACAGGGTATCAGAATGGATAAAAAAACAAAACCCGTCTATATGTTGCCTACAAGAAACTCATCTTAAACCTGAAGACACCTCCAGATTTAAAGTGAGGGGGTGGAAAAGAATTTACCATGCTAATGGACATCAGAAGAAAGCAGGAGTGGCAATCCTTATATCAGATCAATTAGATTTTAAGCCAAAGACTATAATAAGAGATGAGGAAGGACACTATATCATACTCAAAGGATCTGTCCAACAAGAAGATCTAACAATTTTAAATATCTATGCCCCTAACATGGGAGCAGCCAACTATATAAACCAATTAATAACAAAATCAAAGAAACACATCCACAATAATACAATAATCGTAGGGGACTTTCACACTACCCTCCATGAAATGGACAGATCATCCAAGCAAAAGATCAACAAGGAAATAAAGGCCTTGAATGACACACTGGACCACATGGACATCACAGATATATTCAGAACATTTCATCCCAAAGCAACAGAATACACATTCTTCTCTAGTGCACATGGAACATTCTCCAGAATAGATCACATCCTCGGTCCTAAATCAGGTCTCAACCGTTATCAAAAGATTGGAATCATTCCCTGCATATTTTCAGACCACAATGCTCTGAAGCTAGAACTCAATCACAAGAGGAAATTTGGAAAGAAACCAAATACATGGAGACTAAACAGCATCCTTCTAAAGAATGAATGGGTCAACCAGGAAATTAAAGAAGAATTGAAAAAATTCATGGAAACAAATGATAATGAAAACACAACGGTTCAAAATCTGTGGGATACGACAAAGGCAGTGCTGAGAGGAAAATATATAGTGGTACAAGCCTTTCTCAAGAAACAAGAAAGGTCTCAGGTACACAACCTAACCCTACACCTAAAAGAGCTAGAGAAAGAACAAGAAAGAAACCCTAGGGAACCTGGGTGGCTCAGTGGGTTAAGCCGCTGCCTTCGGCTCAGGTCATGATATCAGGGTCCTGGGATCGAGTCCCGCATCGGGCTCTCTGCTCAGTAGGGAGCCTGCTTCTCTCTCTCTCTCTCTCTCTCTGCCTGCCTCTCTGTCTACTTGTGATCTCTCTCTGTCAAATAAGTAAATAAATAAATAAAATCTTTAAAAAAAAAAAAAAAAAAGAAACCCTAAACCCAGCAAGAGAAGAGAAATCATAAAGATCAGAGCAGAAATCAATGAAATAGAAACCAAAAAAACAATAGAACAAATCAACGAAACTAGGAGCTGGTTCTTTGAAAGAATTAATAAGATCGATAAACCCCTGGCCAGACTTATCAAAAAGAAAAGAGAAAGGACCCAAATAAATAAAATCATGAATGAAAGACGAGAGATCACAACGAACACCAAAGAAATACAGACAATTATAAGAACATACTATGAGCAACTCTACGCCAACAAATTTGACAATCTGGAAGAAATGGATGCATTCCTAGAGACATATAAACTACCACAACTGAACCAGGAAGAAATAGAAAGCCTGAACAGACCCATAACCAGTAAGGAGATTGAAACAGTCATCAAAAATCTCCAAACAAACAAAAGCCCAGGGCCAGACGGCTTCCCGGGGGAATTCTACCAAACATTTAAAGAAGAACTAATTCCTATTCTCCTGAAACTGTTCCAAAAAATAGAAATGGAAGGAAAACTTCCAAACTCATTTTATGAGGCCAGCATCACCTTGATCCCAAAACCAGACAAGGATCCCATCAAAAAAGAGAACTACAGACCAATATCCTTGATGAACACAGATGCAAAAATTCTCGCCAAAATACTAGCCAATAGGATTCAACAGTACATTAAAAGGATTATTCACCACGACCAAGTGGGATTTATTCCAGGGCTGCAAGGTTGGTTCAACATCCGCAAATCAATCAATGTGATACAACACATTAACAAAAGAAAGAACAAGAACCATATGATACTCTCCATAGATGCTGAAAAAGCATTTGACAAAGTACAGCATCCCTTCCTGATCAAAACTCTTCAAAGTGTAGGGATAGAGGGCACATACCTCAATATTATCAAAGCCATCTATGAAAAACCCACTGCAAATATCATTCTCAATGGAGAAAAACTGAAAGCTTTTCTGCTAAGGTCAGGAACACGGCAGGGATGTCCGTTATCACCACTGCTATTCAACATAGTACTAGAAGTCCTAGCCTCAGCAATCAGACAACAAAAGGAAATTAAAGGCATCCAAATTGGCAAAGAAGAAGTCAAACTATCACTCTTCGCAGATGATATGATACTATATGTGGAAAACCCAAAAGACTCCACTCCAAAACTGCTAGAACTTGTACAGGAATTCAGTAAAGTGTCAGGATATAAAATCAATGCCCAGAAATCAGTTGCATTTCTCTACACCAACAACAAGACAGAAGAAAGAGACATTAAGGAGTCAATCCCATTTACAATTGCACCCAAAACTATAAGATACCTAGGAATAAATCTAACCAAAGAGACTAAGAATCTATACACAGAAAACTATAAAGTACTCATGAAAGAAATTGAGGAAGACACAAAGAAATGGAAAAATGTTCCATGCTCCTGGATTGGAAGAATAAATATTGTGAAAATGTCTATGCTACCTAAAGCAATCTACACATTTAATGCAATTCCTATCAAAGTACCATCCATTTTTTTCAAAGAAATGGAACAAATAATCCTAAAATTTATATGGAACCAGAAAAGACCTCGAATGGCCAAAGGAATATTGAAAAAGAAAGCCAAAGTTGGTGGCATCACAATTCCGGACTTCAAGCTCTATTACAAAGCTGTCATCATCAAGACAGCATGGTACTGGCACAAAAACAGACACATAGATCAATGGAACAGAATAGAGAGCCCAGAAATAGACCCTCAACTCTATGGTCAACTAATCTTTGACAAAGCAGGAAAGAATATCCAATGGAAAAAAACAGCCTCTTTAATAAATGGAGTTGGGAAAATTGGACAGCCACATGCAGAAAAATGAAATTGGATCATTTCCTTACACCACACACGAAAATAGACTCAAAGTGGATGAAGGACCTCAATGTGAGAAAGGAATCCATCAAAATCCTTGAGGAGAACACAGGCAGCAACCTCTTCGACCTCAGCCACAGCAACATCTTCCTAGGAACATCACCAAAGGCAAGGGAAGCAAGGGCAAAAATGAACTATTGGGATTTTATCAAGATCAAAAGCTTTTGCACAGCAAAGGAAACAGTTAACAAAACCAAAAGACAACTGACAGAATGGGAGAAGATATTTGCAAATGACATATCGGATAAAGGGCTAGTGTCCAAAATCTATAAAGAACTTAGCAAACTCAACACCCAAAGAACAAATAATCCAATCAAGAAATGGGCAGAGGACATGAACAGACATTTCTGCAAAGAAGACATCCAGATGGCCAACAGACACATGAAAAAGTGCTCCATATCACTCGGCATCAGGGAAATACAAATCAAAACCACAATGAGATACCACCTCACACCAGTCAGAATGGCTAAAATTAAGAAGTCAGGAAATGACAGATGCTGGCGAGGATGCGGAGAGAGGGGAACCCTCCTACATTGTTGGTGGGAATGCAAGCTTGTGCAACCACTCTGGAAAACAGCATGGAGGTTCCTCAAAATGTTGAAAATAGAACTACCCTATGACCCAGCAATTGCACTGCTGGGTATTTACCCTAAAGATACAAAGGTAGTGATCCGAAGGGGCACGTGCACCCGAATGTTTATAGCAGCAATGTCTACAATAGCCAAACTATGGAAAGAACCTAGATGTCCATCAACAGATGAATGGATAAAGAAGATGTGGTATATATACACAATGGAATACTATGCAGCCATCAAAAGAAATGAAATCTTGCCATTTGCGACGACGTGGATGGAACTAGAGGGTATCGTGCTTAGCGAAATAAGTCAATTGAAGAAAGACAACTATCATATGATCTCCCTGATATGAGGGAGAGGAGATGCAACATGGGGGGTTAAGGGGGTAGGAGAAGAGTCAATGAAACAAGATGGGATTGGGAGGGAGACAAACCATAAGTGACTCTTAATCTCACAAAACAAACTGAGGGTTAATGAGGGGAGGGGTGTTGGGGGGGTGGGATTATGGACATTGGGGAGGGTATGTGCTATGATGAGTGCTGTGAAGTGTGTAAACCTGGCGATTCACAGACCTGTACCCCTGGGGATAAAAATATATGTTTATAAAAAATAAAATTAAAAAAAAAAAATGAACTACCTGCAAAATATATCAAAATTTTAAAGACTGCACACTATTTTGTCTAGCAATTCTCTTCAATGAATTATTTAATGAAATGTTTACAAAATTTGCTTTCACAGGTATTTAACAAAATATAAGAATGCTAAATTCTAAATGAGTTTAGCTAAAAGTTAGGTACATACAACAGAGCATATGTAGTCATTAAAGTTTAAATATTTTAAAACATGAAAAATTGTCTATTGTATGTGAAAAAAATTGTCTATTGTATATGTATTGTACATGATAAATATTCATAATAATGAGGAATAAAAGGAAATTACCTCAGTCTTCTAATAAAATCTACAAAAAACAGACAACTAATAATATGCATAATATGGGAAGGTTAGATATTTTCCTCATAAGATCAAGAAGGCAAGAAAAATCGTTCTCGTCATTTTTATTAAGCATTTCAATGGAAATATTTGCTAGTATAAATAGGAAAAGAACTGAAATGCATAAAAACTGGAAGGAAGGAATTATTTTTCTCAGATGACATGATTTATATAGAAAATTATTGAGGAGTCTATAAAAATGTAGTAGAATTAAAAAGAAAACAATCTATTAGGAATAAAAAGTGAATTTAGCAGACTTGGAAGTTTAGGAATATCAATTTTCAAAAAATCAATTTTATTTACATATATAAATCACAAACAATTGGAAAATGAAACTTTTTCAAAAAGTATAATTTACAACATCATAAATACAAAATGCTTTAGAATAAATTCAACAAAACTCAGGCAAGAGTTCTTTTTTTTTTTTAATATTTTATTTATTTATTTGACTGACAGAGATCACAAGTGGGCAGAGAGGCAGGCAGAGAGAGAGAGAGGAGGAAGCAGGCTCCCCGCAGAGCAGAGAGACCAATGCGGGACTCAATCCCGGGACCCTGAGATCATGACCTGAGCCGAAGGCAGAGGCTTAACCCACTGAGCCACCCAGGTGCCCCTCAGGCAAGAGTTCTTACCATTAAAATTCTAAAATATTTCTGAGATGAAATAAGACCTCAATGAATTGAGAGATGCATTGCTCATGGGTAGAAACACTCAAAACTATTACATTCAAACTGATATAAAGTTGCAAGGTAATTCTTCTAAGAAATCCAACAGGGATTTAAGTAATTGACAAGTGACTTCTTGTATTAAAGTAATTAACAAGTCACTTCTAAAATATGTATGGTTCATCAGTTGCATATCAAAAACTATGTTGGCTAAAAAATATGTTGGCCAAAAATATGTTGGCTAACTGAACATTAAAATAATAAAATAAAATACATATGGAATTTTTAAAGACCCATAATACCCAATATAATGTTAAAAAAAATGAGGAACTTTTTTTTTCCTATTTCTGCCTAATAAACAGTGTACCTTAAACAATACTTTTTTTTTTTTTAAAGCAGGCTCCACGCCCAATGTGGGGTGTGAGCTCACCACCCTGAGATTAAGAGTCGTATACTCCACTGATTGAGCCAGTCAGGCACCCCTTCAACCACAGTTTCTTAGCTCCCAAGCTCAGTGGGTTGACTGGTCTCGTTCTGGCAGTTCTCGGGCTTCTCTCATAAAGCTGGAACAAATGGTGGACTGGATTCATGTTACCTTACGACTCATTCAAAGGCAGCTTATCTACTTCCACATCTGTTATTTTACTACAGATGCCTGGAACATCTGGGACAGGCTGACCATCACAGGAGAGGTCTCTACACATGACCTGTCCATGTGACTAGCTTTACCTTTTTCACACCATGGTAATATCTTCTTGTCAACTATTTCCATGTAAATTCACTTCAACCAAAACAAATGACAAAAAGACTGAAGTGGAAACTTTAAGTTTCCTTATGACCAAGCCGTGGAAGTGTCACAGTATCACTTTGGCCACACCCTACTGGTTATGCAAAGGGAGCCCAGAGGCAGTGTGGAAAGGACTATGTAATGGGGTTTAAACGCCAAGAACTAAGGTTCTCTTGGTAGCAAAACTTGAAGACTAGCTACCATAATTCCCCTGCTGATCCTGAATGAGGCATATCCCTTCTCATTAAAAACATATGTATCGGGCGCCTGGGTGGCTCAGTGGGTTAAAGCCTCTGCCTTCAGCTCAGGTCATGAGCCCAGGGTCCTGGGATGGAGCCCCGCATTGGGCTCTCTGCTCTGCAGGGGGCCTGCTTTCTCCTCTCTCTCTCTCTGCCTGCCTCTCTGCCTACTTGTGATCTCTGTCTGTCAAATAAATAAATAAAATCTTTAAAAAAAATAAAAATAAAAACATACGTATCATCCAAAACTTCTTAAATCTTTTACAATACTTGTTTCAGGCTTGAAGTCCATGATATTACCATATAAACCAGGTTTGAGGTGGGTGAAGTTTCATGTAACTATCTAAGTGCATTCAAGACCAATGTCAAAGAGTTTTGTCTGGGGTGCCTGGGTGGCTCAGTGAGTTAAGCATCTGCCTTCAGCTCAGGTCATGATCCCAGGATCCTGGGATGGAGCCCATGTTGGGCTCTCTGCTCAGCGAGAGCCTGCTTCTCCCTCTCCCTCTGCCTGCCACTCCCCTTGCTTATGTGTACACACTCTCCCTCTGTCAAATAAATAAATAAAAATCTTATTAGAAAAAAGATTTTTCCTTATTTTTTCTTCTGGGTGTTTTATGATTTCAGGCCTTACATTTAAATATTTAATCCATTTTAAGTTAATTTTTGTGAATGCCTTAAGATAAGGGTCCAATTTCATCCTTTTGCATGAGGATATCCAGTTTTTTGTTTATTGAACAGACTGTCTTTCCTTCATTGTGTGTCTTTGGCACCCTTGTCAAAGATGAATGACCATATATGTGTGGACTCATTTCTGGGCTCTCTATTCTGCTGCAGTGACCCATGGGTCTGTTTCTTTGCAATATCCACCCTCCCCCCACCCAGTTTCAAGCTTCACAATACAGTTTGAAATCAAGAACTGCGTTACCTCCAGTTTCATTCTTCCTTCTCAAGGTTGTTTTGGGTATTTGGGATCTTTCCTGGTTCCACACAGTTTTAGGAATTTTTTCTCTTCTGTAAGAAATGCCTATGAAATTTTGATCGGAATCACATTGAATTTGTAGATAGCTTTTGGTGTTGTGACATATTAACAACATTAGTTCTTTCAATCCATGAACACAAATTATTTTTCCATTTATTGTGTCTTCCTCAAATTCTTCCATCCATGTCTTATAGTTTTCAGTACATAAATCTTTCACTTTGGTTAGATCAGTGAAAGATCAGTTAGTATTTGTTTAATATATTGAGGTGCTCTGATATTGGGTGTATATACATTTAAAATTAGTAGATCCTTTCAAATATTTGACCATTTTACT
Source organism: Enhydra lutris kenyoni (assembly GCF_002288905.1). NCBI lineage: Eukaryota > Metazoa > Chordata > Mammalia > Carnivora > Mustelidae > Enhydra > Enhydra lutris. Next base: position 54,473 of record NW_019154277.1, read on the forward strand.
ATCATATAATGACTTTTTTTAATCTTGTTACAATTATTTTTATTTAAAGTCTATTTTCTCTATTATAAATATAGCTGTCCTTACCTTTTCTGGCTTTCATGTGCATGGAAAAAATTTTCATATCTCTACTTTAAGCCTATGCACGTCCTCAAGTTGAAGTGAGTCTCTTATAGGCATCATACAGTTGGGTCTTATTCTTTCTTTATTTTTATATCCATTCATTCTGTTTTAATCCATCCACTTATTTGGATTAGAGTATTTCAACTATTTACATTTAAAGCAATTATTGATCCATAAGGACTTACACGGTCATCTTGCTCTTTTCTTGCTGTTCTGTAGTTCCTTTCTTTTTCTCAGTCTTCCTTTGAGAACTTGTGATTTTGCCTAGTGACATTCTTTGATTCGTCTTTTTTATCTTTCATGTATTTACCGTAGTTTTTTGCTTTATGGTTATCATGGGGCATACATAAAACATCATATAGTTATAATAGTCCATAGTTATAAAGTCTTTAAACTGGTAACATTACATACAAAAAAACCCATACTCTTTTAATCCCCCTTTACATCTTATGTTTTAATGTTATAATTTATTTATTTTTTAAATTGTGCATTTATTGAAAAATTACTATAGCTAGTCATTTTCAATACTTTGGTATTTCACCCTTTCTACTTAAGTAACAGCATACCACCACATCCCAATATTAGGGTATTCTTAATTTGACTGAATGCTTACCTTTACCAGTGAGTTTTACACTTACATGGAATATCATATTATTAATTAGAGTCCTTTCCTTTTGACTTGAAAAACTCCCACTAGCATTTCTTATAAGACAGGTCTAAGGGTAATGTACTCCTTCAGGCTTTCTTTTCTTTTTCTTTTCTTTTCTTTTCTTTTTTTTTTTTTTAATCTGGGAATGTCTTTATTTCTCTTTTATCTGAAAGGTAGCTTTTCCTGGTAAAGTTTCTTGGTTAACTTTTTTTTTTTCTTTTAGCACTATAAATATATTTCCACTCCTTCCTGGCCAGCAAGATTTTTCCTGAAAGGTCTGTTAGCCAGTGTTACTGTGTAATTAATTCTGTAATCCCCCCTTCCATGTCTCCAATCAATTTTCAATGAAAGCACGTGCTGCTTTTCAATATTTTGAATGAGTTTTTTTTTCCTCTTTCTTCATGCTGAGATAAAATGTGAATTAAAAAACTTAATCTCAAGAAATTCTAGCTTTATTTGGGTTACACAACATTATATAGTGGGATTACAGAAGGTATAATACATGAATGTGTATTGTGAGTTTCCAAGAGGAGACTATACTATGCAGCCTGTCCCAATTTATCTAATCACAGAAACTTGTGATTAGGGAAAATTGTGTGAAATCATTTCTTGAAGAACCAGATTGGGGAATAAGTCTTCACAATTCTTTTTTTTTTTTTAAAGATTTTATTTATTTATTTGACAGACAGAGATCACAAGTAGGCAGAGAGAAAGAGGAGGAAGAAGGCTCCCCACAGAGCAGAGAGCCCGATGTGGGGCTCGATCCCAGGACCCTGGGATCATGACCTGAGCCGAAGGCAGAGGCTTTAACCTACTGAGCCACCCAGGCACCCCAAGTCTTCACAATTCTGACCCATTTAATTAAAATCACTAAACTTTACTTTTTCTAAAGATTTTATTTATTTATTTGACAGAGAAAGAGTGAGAGGGAGCACAAGCAGGCAGAGGGAGAGTGAGCAGCAGGTTCCCCACCAAGCAGAGAGCCACATGTGGGGCTTGATTCCAGGATCCTGGGATCATGACCTGAGCTGAAGGCAGATGCTTACCCGACTGAGCCACCCAGGCACCCCATACACAGAACTAAACTTTAAAGCATTCCATTTGTTGAGTTGGTCTAACATGACAAAAATACCATAGACTGGGTGGCTTATACAATAGAAACTTAATTTCTCAGAGTTTTGGAGTCTCAAAGTCTGAGATCATAACACTAATATGGCCACATTTTGGTGAGAACTCTTTTCCTAGATTACAGATGGTAGCATTCTTACTGTGTGCTCACAAAGTCTTTCTTTGGTCGTGTATGGAGAGAGTCATCATTCTCTCTTCCTCTTTCTATAAGGCTAGAAACTGTACAGGTTAAGATACCACCCTTTTAACCTCAGTTTACCTTAACTAATTCCTGGAAGCCCTATCTCAAATACAGGTGTATTGGGGATTGAGTTCAACATATGAATTTGGGAGGAACACCATTAAGTCCATAGCAAATACCATGAGAAGTACTACATATAAAAATACGATATTATTTATGTTTGCAACTCTTGTACTTTTACAAATAAATTAGTTAAGATATGTGCTCGATTAATGGCAATTTAGTTAGTTATTAAATTTTTTAATGTTAGTTTAGCATTTTTTCAGAGAAATTTGAAATTTATTTTATTGATATTTTTAGCAGAGACAATAAAGTTTTAGGTCAGAACATCAGAGAAAAGTTAGAAGTCAAACTAGAAGAAAAGTCAGAGTAATATTTTATAGTTCATCAGAGTGTAGGTAGAAATACTTAAATAAAAAAGAATACAAAGATTAAAATAACTTTTCTAGAACACTTTTTTACAAAAACTAATACAAAGTTAAAGGAAACCCATTAAAATTGAGAACGATTTTTATAAGTTATAAATGACTTTAAGATGTTTTGTTCCCTACAAACATTCACATACAATAATCCACTCTATATTTGGACCAGGTAAAATGTATGACAGATAATTTGGTGATAATGCTTATAGTTTCTGGTGGCACTTCATAGTCAAAACAAATCGTTTTCAACATAATTTTTAATGGCACAGAGAATGTCTCAAAAGTCAGTTTAGACTTTTACACAGTAAACATGACTAGGTATCATGGGTTTAATTTGTTAAATTAGCTATAAGCTTAGAAACCACCTCTCAAAATACTCAGGTCATGAACTGTAACTATTAACAATCTGCTAAGATTTTTAGCATGCTATTAAAACATTTTAATGGACTTAAATATATGAGGGAAAAAATAATGTTCAGCGACTATTTCCAGTAGTTAAATAAAGAACACCTAAAGTGTTACAGAATAACATCCTTTTCATTATTGCTTCAAGTCAGTACATTTAAATAAAGAGCTCAGATAAAATAAGATACTGAAGATGTGCAAATACAATAATGTTAACGAGGATAACTATGACAAGGAGTAGACAATTTGGGAAAATAATGAAAAAATTGTAACTCTGGGGGGAAAATATTCCTAATGAATACAAATAAGAACAAATACTTATATATCAAATTATCTTTCTGGAATTTAATTTACATGCACATTCCTTAGTTCTTATTTTTCTTTAATAATTTTGTAATAGGACAGGAAGCTATCTTTGATAATAGAATTTGGTCCAGATAATTATATTGGATGAACTGCTTGAAATATCTCTAAATGCTAAGTTCTAGCATTATAAGGCAACCGTTTTTGGTTATTTTTTTTTAAAGATTTTATTTATTTATTTTACAGAGAGAGAGAGAGAGAGATCACAAGTAGGCAGAGAGGCAGGCAGAGAGAGAGGGGGAAGCAGGCTCCTCGCTGAGCAAAGAGCCCGATGCGGGGCTCGATCCCAGGACCCTGAGATCGTGACCTGAACTGAAGGCAGAGGCTTAACCCACTGAGCCACCCAGGTGCCTCGTTTTTGGTTATTATGAATCAAAGAATAAAATATATAACACAAGCTAATCCATCAATTAAATTCTTGGGGCAGATTATTTGCAAATATGGCCACAATAATCCCTCTCATTCCTGTATCCTCCTCATTTCCAGCTCCTCGTATGAAGTATAGAGTCTATTTTTACATTCTTAAATCTGGGCTGGCCTTGTGACATGTTATGACCTACAGAATTTAACAAAGATAAAGTTTTGTGACTTTCCACCCTCAGCCTGGCCCCTTCTACTCTCTTGGGATATGGTGCTTCTATGTGAGAAAACCAGACCTTTGATGTTGGAAGGCCAATGGAAAGAAAACCCAAGCTGACAAGTAGAGCACGCAGAAGGGCCACTTTGGAAAATACAGACACACTGAGAGGCCAGATGACTGCATCATCACAGCCAAATACAGGCCAAATTGCTGACCCATTAGATCAAGAACAAACAAAATGATTATTGTTCTGAGATACTACTGTACTCAGAGATGGTCTATTATGCAGAAACAGATACATAACAGGGGAACTGGTAGTATACAGCATAACAAAAACCTAAAGGATGGGGCGCCTGGGTGGCTCAGTGGGTTAAGCCTCTGCCTTCGGCTCAGGTCATGATCTTAGGGTCCTGGGATCGAGCCCCACATCATTCTCTCTGCTCAGTAGGGAGCCTGCTTCCTCCTCTCTCTCTCTGTCTGCCTGTCTGCCTACCTGTGACCTCTCTCTCGCTCTGTCAAATAAATAAATAAAATCTTAAAAAAAAAAAAAAACCTAAAGGATGTGGCACTGGATTCTGGGTCAGACAGCAGGAGAAGGCTGGAAAACTCATAAGAGGGCTGAGCAGGATAAATAAATAGCCAACTCTGATGAAGCATGAAAAGACAGAAAGGAAGAAGTTACTGGAGTCTCAAAAAAGACCAATCAGACTTGTCACATCTTGAGGCATTATCTGGAGAGAGAATCAGCACTCAGCAGCCAACACACACAGCAACTGGGAAATGGGTAGAACTTCCAGGAAAAGGGAATATGAACAATGCAGAGGTCTTCTCCACTATGTTTAAAATTTGGATTAGAATCTTCCCATTAATAAATCTATACATTATATATTAGTGATGTCACATACCAATGATGCTTGCTTTGTGATTTATAATTACATGATTTGAATAAAATTGTTTAGATTATTTTTATATTTTTATAAAATATATGCCCTTTTACTACATATTGTAGACACTAATTTCTAAGAAACAATGATTGTGTGCCTGGTATGCATCAGAAAGTGCTAGGTGTTGAAAATACAAAGCTTAATTACATGCATTCCCTGCCAAACAAAAGCTCACAGTTGGATACCAGACAGGAACTTGGAAGTACATCATTGTGAAACTATTTTGAATGACCAGCAAAGAACTGTTTAGACTGACAAGAAAGTAAGTGAGTGAAAGTATCTATTGACCATAATATCAACATCCATAATCGAAAACATGAGACTTTCAAAACCATTTCACTAAATGCACATCTATTGAGAAATCAGAAAATCTTTATGAGTAAAATAGTGTTCACATAGCATACCCCCAAATTATACTACTGCTAGTTATCAATTTTACTCAAAGTTAAATGATGCTGTTGAATAAATGGTGGATTGATAAAGCAAACACCAGTGTCCAGGACTCAGTGAACACTGTGAAATAAAATGTTTCACCAATATTTGTTGAGCATTTACTGTATTAATGTTTCGTTGCTATGTAACAAATTACCACAAACTTAGTGACTTAGAACAATATGTATCTATTATCTCACAGTTTCCAGCAGTGAGGAGTCCACACCACAAAGGACCCCACTGTCTGAAATGCTGCTTTGACACTCGACTTAGCCATCAGACCATTGAAAAGGAAACAGATTGAATGAGAGACAGTAGAAAGTTATGAATGTGCTTATGATCGCAACCCCTATTGGTTGATACATTTCTATCAAGCAAAGAGTATGTATGTGTGGGGTTCTCTGTACAGCTGGGCTTCATAATAGAGGCTCTAGACCACAGTGGAATGGGGCACAACATCATGGGAGTTTGAAGTTTCACAGCCTTGAGTTAGCGCTGTAGAGATTTCTAGAATATTTTGATTCTATAACTGTGAGTCATATATGGCTTCAGGGTAGCACCTGTGAATCCTGGGCAGGAAACAGGTTCTGTAGATTGACGATGCCCTGTATTCGTTTGTAGTGATGCCCTGTTCTGGGTATATAGGAAATCTCTGGAGACATTTGAAATACTTCGTGCTTTTAGACATTATTTCCCACAGTTCTTTAAATCAGAAATGTCTTAAAGGGAGTGCACTGTTTTCCCACATTGACTTATTTTATGCTCTAGTCTAAAAAGTCATCTGTATGTAAATGTTAACTCTTGTAGTATTCATTATACATTAACCATCATCTATGTCGTATCTTAGGAATGCATCTGAAGTGACCTTAAAATAAAGTGCTGATAATTTGAATGGAATCACTTTGACAGCATTTCCACCCACACTCTTGATGCCTTGTGAAGACACTGAGGAAAATCAAGATGTAATTATCTGAAGCAGCAAAGGTTGCTTCTGGGCAGTCTACAAAGTTTGATGATTAGTCAGACAAAACTGGTATCAATTATGGAGACAATTATCTTGCCTCTACAGTTGTAAGGGCTGAAGGAGAATGTCTCATTCTTACAAACACTATGGGTGAATGTTTCATAACTATGTCAAGCACATAGCCTGACAAATTGCTTTATAAAGGCAAATAGCAAGTTTTGTGATTTGCTCATTTAAAAAAAATGTTTGCAAAGGGATCCCATGCTATACAGATTTTTCTTTTATCATTGAGTGAAATGAACTGTTTTGTCCTAACACAGTGTTGCTGTCAATTTTATCAAAATGCCCTGAAATTACTACAATGTTTACCAGTCTTAAAATACTTCGTGACTTACAGGAAGAAGAAGAAGAAAAGATTTTTAGGAAGCATGACATGAAACAGCCAGGAAATTGCAGTATTAATGAGCACAATTGCACCTTTGGACAGGAGCATGTGAATTCAGTAAATGTGTAATGGGTATCCCCCCATTCTTTGTACAGGTTTCTTTTGGTATAGGGGAGAAATAAGCCAATAGTATTCACGGCATGCTGGATGAAGGGGTAGATGGATTGCTACCATCAATCTTGTGAGGTCTTTACAAACTATTGGAATATGGATGGCTACAGCAAGTATAGTGAAATGAAGAAAAACATATATATCAGTTTTCTCCAAGGACTGAGTGCGATTAAAGAGAATTCTCTGTTGAATCTATTCGTATGATAGTCACAAATTTGGATTTACACAATAGAGTAAGTACCCCCTTTCTTCACCACTTCCGTATGTGGTTTAGCTTATCTAACAAATATATAGAACAAATATTTTTAAAATGCAAATTTGAAGGGCCGCAAATATACTTATCTATACAGGACTCAATACAGTCCAGTTCTGTGATAAATTTTTGTGAGCAAATGATACCCTTTCTCTAGAATATCTTAGACTTTCTCTTAAAGAAGAAGTCCCTAATATGGGTGCCTGGGTGGCTCACTTGGTTGAGCAACTGCCTTCGGCTCAGGTCATGATCCCGGAGTGCTGGAATCGAGTCCTGCATTGGGCTTCCAGCCCCACGGGGAGTCTGCTTCTCTCTCTGACCTTCACCCCTCTCATGCGCTCTCTCTCTCTCAAATAAATAAAATCTTAAAAAAAAAAGAAGTCCCTAATATAGAAACTCATTTTTTTAATATTGTACAAGCTACAGATAGAGGTCTCAAAAGTCTATCAGAGTTCATTAGGAGAATAATTTCATAAATTATAAAAAGTATTGATATTGTAATAATTGAAATAAAATAAATAATTTGCTTAATTTTTATAATTAAATTAGAAGTAATTACATAATGGTACAAATCTCACTATTTTTAATAATTTGTATAATGAGGGGTGCCTGGGTGGCTCAGTGGGTTAAAGCTTCTGCCTTCGACTCAGGTCATGATCCCAGGGTCCTGGGATTGAGCCCCACCTCAGGCTCTCTCCTCAGCAGGGACCCTGCTTCCCCCTCTCTCTCTCTGCCTGCCTCTCTGCCTACTTGTGATCTCTGTCTGTCAAATAAACAAATAAAATCTTTTTTAAAAATTTGTATAATGAATATATAAACTATGCTTTGCAAGATGCATGCCATCAGACGTGAAAGTATTCATACTACAGTGTTATCATTCTAGGAGTCTTATATTTCTGGAAAAATTATGCCCAACAAGTTGGAAAAATCTCTTCCAAGAGTTAACACCTGAAAACGCATTTTGCATTTCATCAGCAATAGATGAGGATTCTACTTCTTCCATAGTGGAGCCTACACTAATGACTGACTCTTTTTATATTTTTCTTTAAGCCATTCCAGTGGATGTATACTAGTGGTATTGGCTTTACCTTTAATTTTCATTCCCCAAATGACTAATGATACTGAGCATATTTGTCATTCACATACATTCTTTAGTTAAATTCTCCAAGTTTTGCCCATTTTTATTAGACTGCCTTCTTTGTGAAACTGAGTTTTGCATATAGCTTGGATTTAAGTCCTTCATTAAAGATGTGTATACAAATATTTTCTCAGAGTATTGGCTTGGCTTTTATTCTGGTAGAGTAATTTTGGAAAAGCAAAAAAGTTTAATTTTAAGGGAGTTCAATTTATACTTGTTTATCATTCATGATTTTGATTTCCTAAGATATTTTTGTCCATTCCAAGGTCATGAAATTTTTTCTATTATTTCTATTTTAAGTTTTCTCTTTTGCATTTAAGTCTTTGACCAGATTTAGTCTGATTTTTGCATATGGCTGTAGGAAGGGCCAAAGCTTGTTTTCATTGGCTTTGAAGTATTCCAGCATTATTTGTAGAAATTACTATTTTTATTATATTACTTTGGCACCATGTATATGATCATCTACTCCTAGACCCGAATTTGTTCCAGTCATTCATACATTTATCTTTATTCCAATACTATTCTATCTTGATTACCTTAGTTTTAGTGTAAGTCTTGGAATCAGACAGTGTAGTCCCACAACTTAAACCTTGCAAAATTATTTTGGTTTTCTTTGCTTTTCCTTATAAATTTTTAAGTAAGATTGTCAATTTCTACAAAAAAAAATATAAGATTTTGCTTCAGAGTACATGAAATACAGAGTTCAATTTGGGGAGAACTGACATTTAATAATACTGACTATGTCTATCTATGAACAGTGTATTTCTTCATATGTTGAGGTCTTCATTGGTTTCTTTCATCAATGTTTTATATATTCAAGCACACAAATCTTGTATATATTTTGTTTTATTAATCCCTAAGTATTTCATACTTTCACATTGGTAAAATGTCTATCATTATTATAATCTCAATTTACAACTCCTCATTGTCATTGTAGAGAAGTATAATTTATTTCTGTATTTTGCCTTTGAATCTTGTAATACTCAACTCATTTATTTGTCATACTAACTTTATTATAGGATCTTTGGGATTTTCTACATTGAAAAATAAGTCCTATATGAATAAATACAGCTTCTTTCTTTATAATCTCTGTTTTTTATACCTTTTTATTTTCTTGTCTGATTAGGTCTGCCAATCAAATGTTGAAAAAAATCTAATAAGAGAAGATATCCTTGCTCTGTTTATTGTCTTCATGGGAAAGAGAGTGCTGGGAATGCATTTAGGGTTTTAGCATTAGTTTCCTAGTAGATGTTCTGTGTTAGATGGAGAAGCATAGATTCCTTCTATCTACACTAAGTAAAAATTCTTTTAAATCATGAATGTTAAATTTTGACTAATAGTCTTTCTACATGTATTGAGACAATCATTTTACTTCTCTTTTATAATATTTTTATATGGTAGATTATATCCATTGATTTTTAAATGCTGAATCAAGCTTTTATATTTTTGAAAAATTTGGTCATGATATATTGTCATTTTTATATATTGCCAGATACCAATTCATATAATTTTGTAAAAGATTGTGCCCTCCACAGCCTGGCCTGGTGGTGGGTATTATGGTGAGCTAATTTATTCTTACCTGTTATGATGCAAGCCAAGTCTTCCTTCCATGAGTTGTCAGAGGTGAAATGGCTCATGTGCCTTTTCTCTTCTCACAGGAGTATGTCATTTTGGGGGGGAATTCAATTCCTTGATTGCCTTCAACTTTTGATGGACTCAGTAAAAGTCATGGTTTTGTGGACTATCCAACTTTTACTCATTTGTTAAAATAGTAGTGAGGGTCTTTCTCAGTTTTCTACCTCCCAAGCAGGGGAGAAGATCTGCAAAGGCAATCTGGGAAAAAAAAAAACAAACAAAAACACAATTGAAGGATATGATGGATGGCAAATATAAAGACTTACAAATACAAGAGTGACAGCTTGGCACGAGGGCAGGCAAAGAGAACAACAGGACAGAATGTGCAGTTAAGAAATGAACGCATAAATTAATGTCACTGGTTCATGAAGAAAAGGTCAAAGACAAATATATGAGGGCTGGTTGGGTCAGTCAGAACATGTGATTCTTGATCTCTGGGGACAGGAATCCAAGTCCCCTGCTGGCCATAGAGCTTACTTAAAGCATACAAACAAAAATAATAATATAGAGATATAAAAAGTGAAAGGATAGTAAAGATATGATATGCAAACTAAAAAGAAGAGATGTAGTTATATCACTAGAGATACAATAGGTTGTAGGTAAAAGCTTATTTGAGATACAGATGAATGTCTCATTAATAGAAGTTCAATTCACTAAGAATAAAAGGTATTATATATCAGCGAGATAAAATATACAAAAGAAAATAAATGACATAAATATATGAGAAACAGATAAATCAACAATAATAGTTACTTAGTAACTTAAAAAATAAAAAGGTCGAAGTTACAAAGGACATGGAAGTAATTGAAAGACTGTAATTAACAAACATCCTAGTAGACGTGTATAGAACACTATACCCTATGATTGTGGCATCTGTACATTTTTTAAAAAGCCTTCATAAAACATTTATAAATACTCACCATATAATGACTCATACCAACAAGCCTCAACAAATTTCAAATATTGAAATTATAGAAAATTTTCTCTATCTACAAGGCAACTAACAAAATTTAACAACTAAAAGATAACTAGAATGTTCCTGTGTCTCTGTAAACTGGGAAGTCCATTTACAAACACCATTGGGTCAAAAGAAAATTACTAACATATTAAGAAAATATTTAGGACTTAATTATAACAATATGACATGACAAAAGTTGTGAAATGCCAGTAAAACAGTGTTTGAGAGCAAAAATCAAAGATTTAAATGCTTCTATTGGAATGGCAGAGGACAAAATTAATGAGCTAAAATAAAAAGTAAAAGGGAACAACACAATAAATACAGATAGATAAGAAGTAGATGAGATAAGAGAAATTATGCAACATACAATACAGAGTATTAACAAAGCTTAAATTATTTCTATAAAAATGATATTTTTTTAAAACCTGCCTTATAACTGATCATGAAAAGGGGAAAGAAGTTAACAGTCAATTTCAAAGTGTTGCAGGCAATGAAATGATAATAATAATAATAATATGGAAATTTTTATGCCAATAAACTAGTAATCCACATAAATGGAGAAACACCTTGAAAAATTATCATTACTAGCTGAAGAATAACTATTTTTTCTTGTCACCAACTTTTCTATTTCTTCTACCTCCTAGCAAACTATTTCTTTATTTTCCTGCTCTCTGTTTATGACTCTGACTTATTTTTGATTTTTATTTTTTTTAAGTTTCCACAAATAAATCATACTGTGCAGTATTCGTCTTTCTCTGTCTGGCTTGTTTCACTTAGCATAATGCCTTCCAAGTTCCTCCATGTAGTTGTCGCAAATGACAAGAATTCCTTCTTTTTTAAGAACAAGTAATAGTCCCTTGAATATACATTTTAAATATATAAATACAAATACATAGACCACATTTTCTTAATCCATTCATCTGTCAGTGGACAGTGGACACTTAATTGGTTTCTCTACCTTAGCTATTGGGAATAATGCTGTAATAAACATGGGAACAGAGGTATCTCTTCAAGATAATTTTGTTCCCTTTGGATGTATACCAGGAAATGGGATTTTTAGATCATATGAAGTTCTATTTTTAATTTCTCTCTTTTTTAAAGATTTTATTTATTTATTTAAGAGAGAGACAGAGAGAGCATGAACAGGGGGAAGGGGGCAAGAGATAAACAGACTCCCTGCGGAGCAGGGAGCCCCATTCAGAGTTTGATCCCAGGACTCTGAAGTTATGACCTGAGCCAAAGGCAGATGCTTAAACCTGAGCCACCCAGGAGTCCCTCTATTTTTAATTTCTTAAGAAGCCTTCATACTGTTTCCCATAGGGGCTACACCAATTTTCATTCCTATCAATAGTACATATCTTCATCAACATTTGTTATCTCCATTTTTTTTAATAATAAGACATCCTAATAGGTATGAATCAATATCTCATCGTGGTTTTGATTTGTATTTCCCTAATGATAAGTGATCTTGGGCACCTTTTCATATTTACACTGATCAACTGTATGCCTTCTGAAAAAATTGCTTTTCATGCCCTTGTCCATTCTTAACTGGGCTATTTTTTTTTTCAATTGAGTTGTATGAGTTCCTTATATATTTTGGATATTAACCCCTTCTCAAATACATGTTTTGCAAATATTTTCCCCCATTCCATACGTTACTTTCTCATTTTTAAAAATAGTACTTTTTTTTTCCTTTGCAGAAGTTTAATACACTCACTCTTTATTTTTGCTTTTGTTACCTTTGCTTTTGGTATCAAATCCAAAGAAGTCATTGCTAAAGCCTATGTCAAAGTGCTTACTGCCCAAATTTTCTTCTAGTAGCTTTATAGTTTTCTCAAGGTCATTTTGTGTATACTGTAAATAGTGATCCAGTTTCTTCTTCTTCTTCTTCTTCTTCTTCTTCTTTTTTTGCATCTGGCTATCCAATTTTCTTCACACACGTATTGAACAGACTCTCCTTTTCCCATTGTGTATTCTTGGCTATTTTGTCATAAAGTAATTGACCATATATGTTTGGATTTATTTCTGGGCTCCCTATTCTGTCCACTTGATCCATGTGCCTGTTTTTATGCCAAGAATAAAAGTCTTAAAAATGAATTTACCTATAACATTTTAAAGAATTTAATCAATAGTTAAAATCTTTCAAAGTGAAAACAAGTGACAGCTTAAACAAAAATAAAACAGTGACATGACAGGACTTACATTTAAATTATCACCCTGTCTGCTATGCTGAGAAGGCACTGATATAAATAAGATGAGAATCAGGAGAAAAGTTGAGAGGGTATAGCATTAATCTGGGTGTGATATCAAGACCAAGGTTATGACAGTGGAGATAATAGCTGTCAGACTGTGGAAATGTTTTGAAGATAAGGTTGACTGGATTTCCTGATAGGCTGAGTTGTGAACTGTGAGAGGAGGAGAGTTGCCAAGGATAAATCCATAGTTTGGGGGTTGACCAACTAAAAGGATAGCATTCTTATCAGTTGAGATGGAGAATACTATTGAAGAAGGAGGTTTAGGAGTAATATCAGAAATTCTTTGGGTTTAAAATGTCAGCTAAATTTCAGGATAAAGGGAAATGGTTTAATCAAGTAACAAAGGCACAGCTCATAAGGGAGAGGACTGAGAAAGAGAACTATATTAAAAGTAAGAATAATGCAGAGTGAAAATATAAGCCTTGAATGGAACATTATTTGCAAGCATGCAAAGAATTAGTATTTACAAGGATGGGGTATGGATTCTATTCAAAATATTTACTAATGTCTCTTGTGGTTTACTTATGGACCCATGTGCATAAGTGTACCATTTAATTTTAAATTTGGAAAAATTTCCCAGAGATCTTTCTTTTGCATATTTCCAGTTTAATCTTTTTGTAGTCAGACACAAAATAGGAATTTAGAAAATTAAATATTACTGGTTTTATTTTTAGTCAGGCACTTTATCTCTAAGGGGAGCCCAACTTTCTTATATCTATTTTTTTCACTCTCATTTTGTCTTTAATTATTTTCCAATGAGTAACTGATTAATTCTTACATTGTTAAAGTTAACAAATGCTAGATGCCGAACTAGTAGTCCTATTTAATTTATAAGTCTCCTAATTTCTTCTGTTACCAAATTCTTTCAGGTGTGTATATTAAAATATACCATACAACAAATATACAACAAATTTAAATATTTTAAAGAGGAAGAGTGAACGCACAAATACCTACCAAGTTTTAAGAAATAGAATATTATCTATCCTCCAAGGGGCCCAATATGCCTCTCCTGAGCTTAGTTATGTGAAAAGAAGCATGAGAGGTTGAAGTAGACTGTTCCCCAAAAAGCATTTGTCTGGAAAAATTCTTGTACATTGGGACTTGCTCTCTCTTATATCATGTGAAAAATTTAGATGAGCATGTCAACAGACCTGATATGATTTTCTGGAAAATGAAAAAAACAAAACAAAACAAAACAAAACAAAAACAAAAAAAAACACCACAGGGATAAGATCTCTAGTTCTTCACTAATCAACCTTCAAACTCATAAGCAGTGTTGTCCTAGATTTTCCCATTGGCCAGGTGCCTACAGACGCAAGAGCTAGTCAAGCAGAGATTAGATAAATTGGTCCATAAGAGAAGAATCACAAAGCAATAACGGTGAACAACAATAACAATAAGGTCCCTAAGTTTTAGGGAGGTTTGTTGCAGAGCCAAATTCAATTTATGCAAAGGATCACAACACCAAAGGACAGAAGACAGTAAGGTGATGGGAAGAGATTTAAAGAAAAGTTAGTCAGATCTCTGGCAGCAAGGAAGTTTCCAGAACAAACAAATAATATCAAAGGAACAAAAAATGTAATGACTGCTACAGGAAGCCAACCTCCAGTTAAAATGAAGAAGTGACAACAACCTGAAAGTGCTCAGCAAACTGGGTAAATTAAAATCAGTCAAGTTAGAGGAGAGTATTCCTGCTTCTTATTCGTACCATCTCCATTCCATCACCAAGGGATATAGATGCCCAAAAAAGGACCATAATACCCATCACTCCTGCAATACCACAGCTCCATCTCTCAATTGGCATTTGGGTTTGAGAAAAGAAGGAAAGTGTTTCAAATCAACAATAAGATCGAACAGTTTGCAATGGTAACTCTCTCAGTAGAAGGTGCATTTAATTGGGGGGAGGAATAAAGTCATCAGCTGGAAAGGTTCTCTCAAGGCTTTTGAATGTACAGGAATGTGTATTGTTTGTGAAAATATCTTGGAATTTGTTTCTTTTCATGGCCGTGAAAACAGGTTCATCAAAACCAAAAGATTTAATGCAATTGGAGCTTTGCTATTTTTTCTATAAATGAGATGGTAATCTTAGTTAATACTGGCTGACAGAACAGATTGTGTGTAGAAAAGTTTTGAACTAAATACAATTTGCTTATGACCCTTGAGTTAATTAGTAACATATGTCCTTAGATGGATAGAAAATCCAGTGTTATAGAAAATAGATTTGCGTAAATAGATTACATAGTACCATCTCTCTGTTCCTTCTTTCTCTCTTCTTCCTAGAGCCTCCTAAAAAGATTTCCAAAGAGTAACAAAGGAAGAAAAGGGAAATCCCTCAGGTAGACATAAACTCATACAAAATAAAACTATTTCTGATACACCATGGGGATTGTACCATTTTTCCAGTTTTTTATGTTTTTATCATTGAGTTAGAAGAGCTACAAGTACATAAATATTTTTTATGAATCCTAAAATTGAAAAAAACTTGATGATTCCATTTCTCTGCCTTGATTTTAACACCCCAGGTAAATGGTACCATCCTCTTGCAGCAAGTGCAAGGGCAACTGCATTTCACTTGTGTCTTATTTGATACTTTTAAACCGATCAATAGCCTGAACATTTTACACGCATGAGTATATATTTTCTGTGAGGATACGGACCACTAGTGTATTCATTCACTCATACAATGAACAAATACTTCATTGACAATCTGCTAAATTATGTTCTGAGAATAAAAAAAAAATGATTATGACACTGGAACTCAAAATCTGGTGGAAGACACAAGGAAACATAAAATTTAAAACTGTCATAACAAACATGGATTTGAAAAGTAAAGCAGTAGAGGATGATAAGTAAGGTAGTACAGCATTGGCAGGAGCAAGGTAACACTCAGGAGAGGTGCGGAAAACTTTATAATAGTAAAATTCACTCAGGGCTTATAAAATTGTCTGATGGCTAAAGTACTCTGAGTGGTAAGGGAAGAATGGACCTTTAGGCATGTTATGGGGTTGCTGTAAACAAATCCATCACACTTCCCTGATTTAATTATGGTAAGCATTTGTTAAATGATTTAAAAAATATGGACAGTTTGAATGGTAGAGTAATGACAGGATCAACAATTACTTTGTAGACATGAGCATCTGATGTGATTTAAAGAGTCAACTAGAGGGGTGCCTGGGAGGCTCAGTCGGTTAAGCCTCTGCCTTCAGCTCAGGTCATGATCTCACGGTCTTAGGATCAAGCTCAGCAATGGGCTCCCTGCTCAGTGGGGAGCCTGTTTCTCCCTCTCCCTCTGCCACCCCCACCCCATTTGTGCGTGCTCTCTCTCTCTCTCTCTCTCTCTGTGTGTGTCAAATAAATAAATGAGATCTTTAAAAAAAATAAAATAAAAGTGAAAATAAATAATCAACTAGGATATTTGCATTATATGTAGTCTCCCATCTGTCATCCAGAATTGGGCACTGTTAAGTATCACAACACAGTTACTCTCAACTGATATCCAATATTACAGTATAAGAAAATGGTATGGCAACACTGGCATTTATTTTATAACTGATCATCACTTGCTTAACTCTATTGATCAAAAGAATATTTTAGATCACGTTATGAGTTTCCCTTCAATCTATTTTAGCATTAGGTAAATGTCAGGGTTGTTTATCTGGGAGATTGAAATGATGGGCTATGAGAGCAAAGATGGTGCAATGATTACATAACGTTAGCTGAAACAGACGCCGTGCCTGCTCGGTCTTGGCAGAAGGTTCTTTAACTGCACACAGATTGTAGACAGGCTACAACCAGACTCTTCCTTGTGTAACTTACCAAGGGCCCCTGTCTCTTGGCATAAAAAGTCCTGGCAAATGTTTGTGAGAAAACACCTCAGTGGAATTCAAATGAAGTGACATAAAACCTTCGGATGTTCCGTTCCATTACCAAGCAAGGTGTTATGCTTTTGCAGAAGCCTATTGTGATAGATCCTCGTTGGAGACATTAGATGGGGCTAATGGGTTCATTTAGATTGGCACAGGGACACGGCAGGGCAGACATTTTAGAGACTAAAGACATGAATCCAAAAGCCCAATGGCTTAGATCTGAATCCTACCTTGTCTCCTTATTTGCGCAGTGAAATCGGACAAGTTGTTGAGTGACTGTATGCTCCCATTTTCTTAATTATAAAATGAGGTTAATTAAGGGCGGTCATGGAGATTAAATGAATCAACATTTCTTAGGGCTCTTGGAATAGGGTCTGGCACAATGTAACCACCATGTGAGCTGTATTACTTATTTTTGTGTGATATTACTACAAATATAGTGGATTAAAATTAAAATAATATAATAATAATAATATTAAAATATACATTTATTATCTTATAGTTTTTATGGATCAGAATTCTAGGCATAGCTCAGTTAGGTTCTCACCAAGGTGTCCATTAAGGTGCTCTTTTGGTTTGCCGTCTCGTGTCAAGGTTTGCCTGGGGAAGGATCTGCTTCAAATTTCACATGGTTCTTGGCAGAATCCACTTCTCTGTGGCCCGTGGGGCTAAGGACCGAGGTTTGTCTCAGTTCTTTGCCTGGCGGACTTCTTAACACGGCTGTTTGCTTTACCTAATCCAGTAAGGGAGAAATCTGCAAATGGGCATTATGATCGTGGACATGGCACACTTTTTGAATATCCTATTGGTTAAAAGCGAATCACAGTTTTTGGCCACACTCAGAGGGGAGAGGATTATATAAGGGTGTAAACACAGTGATGCGAGGATAATTGAGGATCATTATAGAGTCCACTGCTTACATAAGTGTTAAACAAACAAAAATGCTCCCTACAGGATGATGTATATAAAAGAATTACTTTCTGTTGAATCTGGGCAGCTTAAATGACATGATGTCCAGCTCACGCCTGCTGGGAAGCCAATCTGGTATCTTTTTCTAACTTCAAATTCGGTGGCCATAATCTCATTAAATTAACATCAGCTGCTGCTGGTGTATTTAGACCACTCAAACTGGCAAATGCTACAAATCACAGTTATTTTTCCAATTAGAAGCCCAGTAGTTAAATATTTACCATTATAAACATTCTGCATATTGTAGATCTTCCTTGGATTCTTTAACTTTAAATATATCTACTAAGATAGTTACTAGGATTCTTTAGCTCTATCTACTTGGAAATATCTTAATACACATCTCAAACAATAACCCAGAAAGACTAGGTAATTTCCTGGCCTCGAATTTGCCAATTCTTTCACCTTGATTAACATTTAATATGAAACAAGATGACTTCAAAGTGTGGTCAAATCTCATTTAAAAAACTATATACAACTAAATGACACATTACAAAGACATAATGAATACTTTGGTTGATTATGATAACTATGTATATGGATGACTTCGATAGTACAGCTCCCTTTATTTGCTAGATACCTTAAAACTTTAGGCCAACTTTGCCTGCAACAACTGTTGGTTATATTACCTTAAAATATGTTCCTCAGAAAGAATATTTCTCAAAGTATCTTACAGAAGAAGCAAGCATGTGGTAGGTCCAATGACTTTATTTCTGATGGATACATATTCTATCACTGAGAAAACTAGCACATAATAAACATTTTACAGCAGTCCATTCATTTCTCATGTTTAAATATCATAAACTAGTATATAATCACTAAAATACCTCATTTTTGTTCATGCTGTCAATTCTCAAGGTAACTTAGTGTCAATTGTAGCATAACAGTAATAACTTATTATTAGTTAATATCATTAATTTAAATATTATTATATAATTATTTGATTTCAGTTATTTTTTATCATCTTACACTCTGTATTATTACTGAGCAAGCCAAATCTCTGATATCAGGGGTGGGGTGGGAACTGGAAGGTAATTATCCTCTAATATTTATTTTCTATAATGGGCATACTGAGATTCATTTATAACTCAGGCAACAGATTGCTGCTACCAACTCTTAAAACTTTGCTGATCAAGGGAATATTCTCCATCCTTTTTTACTGCTTTACTCTAAAGTTTCAATAAATACATGTCCAAAAACCAAGAGTATCTAAAACCTCTCTCTGAAGGGAAAAAATGACAGATTTCATCAGAAATAGCCACTCCTGTGTTCTGCCTCCATGTGGACATTTAATGATCCTGTATGGGCATGAATTCAAGGCAAGTTCCCAAAGTGTCACAACAAATTGAAAAGTTTCCCTCTGTTACATCTGGCATAAGGATCTATCTTAAATAAGCAATACAGAATACTGTCACAGACAGCAGCTATAAAATAATCTGACCACAGACTGACTGTAATCTAGCACTTTCTGAGAGCTCACTTTAAACTTTTGTATCAGAGGGAGTTAAAGAGGGAATCTAAAGTAACGTTTCTAAATGTGACTGTGAATCAGAAATAATGAAAGCTTACTCAAAATATGAACTCCTATATCCTAGACCAGACATATAAAATCAAAATCTTGAAGAAAAGGACAAAAATCTATTTGTCTGAAGTCTCATAAGAGATTTAGAAGAGTTTACCAGTTTGGAGACATCTTGTTTATAGAAGCACACCTTTAAAATCTAAAAAATCTGCATTTAAGTAAATAGAAAACAAAACACCTGAATAAGTTGTTCTTTCATCCTCTTGAAAAAAAATTCCCAAAAGCATGATTTATGCCCATGCCCTTGGCATCTTAGGAAATAGCTACTTGAAGAATGTTTTCCATAGTCACATATATTACTATAGTCCATAGTCACATATATTTGTAATCCATAGTCACATATATTACTATAGTTGGCCCTTGAACAACATGAGTTTACATGAGTGGGTCCAATTATACATGGATTATTTTCTAATAAATATGGTAGAGTACTATCAATGTATAAAAAATATGGTAGAGTACTATCAATGTATTATCTCTTCTGTAATGATACATTAAGAGATCAATGTATAATCTCTTAGTAACATTTTCTTTTCTGTAGCTTACTCTTATGAGAATACATTATATGATACTTGTACAAAAAATATATTAATTGACTGTTTATGTTATTGGCAAGATTTCTGGTTAACAGTAGTTAAATTTGGGGGAGTCAAAATTATACACAGATTTTCAACTGTGCAGGGGATTGGTGTGCCAACCTTCGTGTTGTTCAAAAGTCAAGTGTAATTATGCTTTCGAATGTCTCTTCAGATTCCTTTTATAATGTAACAGCCAATATTGGTGTTTCAATATGTAGCAAATATATGTAGTAAATATAGGCAATATACAAACACATTCTACTTAAACAAGGAAAATCTCTGTCCAATAGTGAGTTTAGAAGCCAGAGTTCTATAACCATGACTGAGAAGGAAATAGACAAAATATTCAGAGGTTAGCTATTTTGCATGAATTGTGTTTATGTGCATGTGCTTTTACAGTATCTGATCCTAAATATCTAGGGCTAAGTTGTTGTCTCACCTTAAAAGTATGGAAAGAAACAATGGCTTTCAATGAATATAGAATAATTATAGCCAACAAAATGAGATGCCTGTAAAGAAATGAGCTCTCTGAAAGTACATTCTACTTTATACCGGTGCTTTATTTCTGGCCTTAAGTACGAATTTTAAAATTCAGTCACTTTTTGACTAATCACTTTTGACATGAAGTTGTATTTATACATAGCGTGGTATGTAATATTTAAAAACAGGCCATTAATGTGGTTTGGATTTAGGTAGAGTATTTGATCTTTTAGAAAGACAATACACCGGACTCTTCAAGTAATCCATGCAATGATGTAAACTAGTAATCATTGTTGAAATTAACTCTGTCTGCCCTATGAAAAGCTCTGAGTTAGTATGCAGCATGACCAGTCACATGCTGAAGCCCATTCCATAGTGATTCATACTTAAACCTGAGAACAAGACAGATGATAAATGAACTCTGTGTGTAAGAGCCTTTGCCAATGTCAAAGTCTCAAGGAAGAATATCGTGTGTCCAGTTTCTTTTTCTTTCTCTCTTTTTTTTTTTAAGATTTTATTTATTTGACAGAGAGAGGTCACAAGCAGGCAGAGAGGCAAACAGAGAGAGAGAGAGAGAGAGAGAGAGAGAGGAGGAAGCAGGCTCCCTGCCGAGCAGAGAGCCCGATGTGGGACTCAATCCCAGGACCCTGAGATCATGACCTGAGCTGAAGGCAGAGGCCTAACCCACTGAGCCACCCAGGTGCTCCTCTTTCTCTTTTTTAAAAAGTTTTTATTTATTTAACAGAGAGATAGAGAGCACAATTAGGCAGAACAGCAGGCAGAGGGAGAGGGAGAAGCAGGCTCTCTGCTGAGCAGGAAGTCTAATGCAGGGCTCCATGCAGGACCCCGGGTTCATGACCCCAGCTGAAGGCAGCCGCCCAACTGACTGAGCCACCCAGGTGCCCCTCATGTGTCCAGGTTTCTAAAGAACAACTCATTAAACCATAATCAAGTGACTTCTTAATATTTGATGAGAAAAAATAAGAACATTATTTTCCAAGTAAATCAATCAAGTAATAGTAATCAGGTTCTCCTCCTGAAAAGTTTTCT
>NW_019154277.1:96037-117126 GCF_002288905.1 Enhydra lutris kenyoni
GAGACTATCTAAAAAGTTTTTCCTGTACTTTACTAGATGAAACATAGTATATGAGAGAAAAATACTGTTTTTCATTATCTACAAATATCTGTACCTTAGAAATCACTTTCCTCTGAAATGTTTCCTAAAGTGTCAGCCATATTTTGTGCACAGTATATAAAAACGTCTGTGTGGCTATGTATGCTTTTCAGATCTTTTTGTTTTTAATGAGCTATAACTTGATTTTGAACAAGAAATCAGTAGTCTAAAATTCATTTGTTTTTGTTATAATGGAATTAGTGCCTACATTAATTGTTGAATCAAATTTCCTTGACTATAGTTTAAAATAATTGTGCTAAACTCAAATGCATATTGTAATTGGTACATTTAACAATTTATCAATTATCATCCTAGTGTTTTTTTTTTTTTAATTTTTTAACTAATTAGAGATAGGCTATAAACTAAACATTTGAAAGCTAAACATTAATTGGATTCTTTTCTGGTAATTAAAGAATAATTCTTAATGGGATATTTTTATCACTATTTGTATGTTTTAACTTTATATAAAGTACAATATTCTGTGAAACACTATGAGCATTTCTGTCAATAATTAAGTCCAATATTCTGGTTATTTTTAAATGATATTCACACTTTTTCCTTTGCTGCTAGAGTGTAATCTCATGAAGGATGGAACCAAAAATCCTTTGGTTCAGTGATTGATCTCTGTGCTGCCTGGCACATAGTAGGAGCTCAATATGTATCTCTTAACAAAATAAATAATATGTACACATTTTTATTTTAATAAAATATTAATTGAAGTAATATCACATCTTAAATATCAGTTTATTGATGTAAGCAACTAGAGGCTTAAGAAATTCAAGTTACCTTCTATGTATATTTTTAATATGGTATTTATATTACACTCTCTATTTCTGTTAAGAAATTTTAGACCATCTACCAACAGTGCTCATTTCACTTTTCAACTTTGTTTTTCTGTTTCAGTAAATATATTTGGTTGATTCAGAAGGTAAAGTCATGTCTTAGAAAGGAAAATCATGGAACAAGATAAATTTTATTTTTAGGTCTCAGAAATTCTGATAGTAAAACCAACTCCTCCCTTCCCAGAAAGGGAGAAAATTTGTTTTAATAATATTTTGTTAGTAATTTTAGGTGGCAAAATGGTATTTGTTACATGGTTAGTAATTCCCAATCAGCTCAAGCATTGGAGAGATGGAGCTTAAGAAATTAATTATCTGAAATACATTTAAATTGGATTTCTAAAAAGAAAATCCCAGAAGAATGAATGATGAGCTAAATTTTTCTCAAACTAGGATACTTTTGATTTAGAAGACTTTCAATATATAAAAAGTGATGTAGTAAGAGTACTTGAACACGTTTTCATATTTCCAAAGGCATACAAGTGTCAGCTTTTTGAGTATGTTTTGATACTTGTGAGTCTCTTAGGCTTGCCTTATGAACACACGAGCTATGTTCCACAGGTATAATGGGACTTAAGTTTTAATTTGCCTTTTAATCTTCTCTCCTGATCAATGGCTTTTAACAAGTATAAAATTAATAAACAGTGATTTCTGAGCTTTTTATTAATTCCTCTGTGTAGCACATTATTTATAGATTTATAGTAGCTTAAATTACTTCTAGATAAATTATTAATGAACTGTGAGAGCTTTAAGCCTTACAAATCTCTTACATGCTTAACTATCTTTTTAATAGGAAAATTTGGGCCAATAATTATTAGATTTAACAAGAGTATATTCAATTATCCTTATCTGTAGTTGCATTGTTCTCACGGATTATCTCTTGGGATTCTGTTGTGGGCTTTTTGGTTTGTTTTTGTTTTAGGAGAGAATAATTAAAGTTAGAAATTAGCAAAGAAAAAAGGAAACATTTCATGGTGAAATAAAAGCAATGTGCAACTCATGTTCATTGTTAATGTGTTCTTCGTCATTTAGCATAATATATAGTCAAAGTAGTTCTTAAATCAGTTGTGAATTATTTTAACTGTAAATACTTCTGGTAAAGTAGGAGCTCAGTACTTCTGCACTGTCAAATGTCCAGCAATTTTCATGGACAGTTTCAAATCCTTACTTAAACACAGCATTCTAAAGGCAATCCTGACCAAAAGTGAGTCCCTAGAATGAGGAACAATGATTAGATCTTCATTGCTACACTTAATAAAATAATCTCTTTCACATGTGACTTGCTGATTTACTCCGCATAGCAATGTATCTCTCTAGGAAGTATTGCCTCTATGATATCGCCCTCCATTTACTGAGTATAACATGAATAATATATTTTTTATTTTAATGTGGATTTATTTTATTTTTTAACTAAAATTTTTATTTTGAGATACTTGTAGCTTCACCTGCAGTTGTAAAAAATAATACAGAGATAAGATCACATTATCCTCACCCAGTTTCCATCCATGGTAACATCTCGCCAAATGTAATACGGTATCACAGCTAAGATACTGACGTTGCCACAGTCAAGATAGAGAACATTTCCATTAACCATAAGAATTCCTCATATTGCTCTTTTACAGACAGCATGAATTTGGATTATGTCTTATGGTCCATCCTGCCAATCCCCGTCTTTAATTTGTATTTTCAGATCATTTGCTTATAATTTAATTATTGAAATATTAAGAATTAACTGTACCACTCTTTTTGCTTTCTATTTGTTCTTCTGTTTCTCATGGTTTTGTTTTCTTTTTCCTGCCTTCCTTTGGGTTACTTGAACAGTTTGGTTTTTTTTTTTTTTTAGAATTCCCTTCTGATTTACCTACAGGCTTTTTGAGGTTACTTCATTGTGAAGTTTATTAATGGTCTAGGTATTATATATACAAAACTTGTCACTGTCTATTGGTGTTGTAATCTTACCAGTTCAGATGAAGTAGGAAAATCTTGCTTACCTTTATGTCCTATGGCATCCCCTTATTTATAACATACTATCTGGAACATATACATTTAGAACCACATTAAGTAGTTTTACAATTTTTGTTTGCTTAAGCTTAATTTGGAAAACTCAAGACAAGAAGGAGAGCCTATTACCTGTATCCATATTTTGCTGACTGTGTTCTCTCTTCCTATTCTAACTTCTCTGGTGTTACTCCAATGGAAATTTGGGTGTCTTGTCATAGCCATGCGAGTGTGAAAGTTGAGACTGTCTCTTCAGTATTTGGTAGGGATGTATTTGGGAGGTTTTTCTGTCCTGTACTTTGTAATAGAGCAATTATTGTTTAAAAGTTTTCTGTATTGTTATGGAATACTACGCAGTCATCAAAAGAAACGAAATCTTGCCATTTGCAATGACATGGATGGAACTAGAGGGTATTATGCTTAGCGAAATAAGTCAATTGGAGAAAGACAAAGATCATATCATATGATCTCCCTGATATGAGGAAGTGGAGATGCAATGTGGGGGGTTTGGGGAGTAGGAAAAGAATAAATGAAACAAGATGGGATTGGGAGGGAGACAAACCATAAGAAACTCTTAATCTCACAAAAAAAACTTGTTGCTGGGGTTGCTGGGGGGGGGGGGGTCGGGAGAGGGTGGTGGGATTATGGACATTGGGGAGGGTATGTGCTATGGTGAGTGCTGTGAAGTGTGTAAACCTGGCGATTCAGAGACCTGTACCCCTGGGCCTAATAATACATTATATGTTTATAAAAAAAATTAAAATGAGAGAATTTTAATAAAAATATTCAATAATTAAAGGATATTAGTAACTTAAAAAAAGTTTTCTGTATTGTTACTTTTCTCCTTTCCTGGTTCTCTGCTAGAGAGAAGCAGTGTTTTATTTTGGCTTTTTACTTGTCTGTACCAGTTGATGTTTTGAGATTGATGGTTTCTTCAGCATTAAGCCTGGGGTGTATGAGGCAAAAAGAAAAGTCAGTGAATTCACGTCAGTGTCATTCCTCGGAATTTAAAGTTTCTAGACAACCTGCCACTTTGTCTACCTTTCAGAGCCTGCTGAATTTGAGAAATAGAGCAAAGGACATCTACTCCATCTTCCTAGAAGCAGAAGAATCCTGTGACCATTGTGAAGGTGTACAGTCAAAAGTGGCAAAAAGCAAGCTAGTCACTGGAGTATGGATCCATTGATAAGGTTTTGGCTGATTTACTGTGCCAATCTTAAGGACAAAAAGAAAGAAGAATCTTAAAAATTTTTTTGCACAGATGAAAGATGTTTATTTCCTTTCCTGAATTGTAACAGCTCTCTTTCTGTATCAGGATATGTGCTCAGGAGACTTGGGTCCTGACACTTAATCATAAACCAGTAGTGAAAGGCGGGTTCTTATAAGAAATAAAGATCTTACTATCAAGGAAAAAGAATGTGCCTTTTGGAGGAATGAGACAGAAGTGAAGTAAGAGGTCTTTGGATATTTTCTTGCTTCATTGCCCATATGAGCTCAAGTTGAAGGAAAAACACTTTTTCTTTTTCAGGGCTATAATGAGACCACCATATAGAAAAGTCTCACACCAATAGAAGTGGCCACTGTAAAGTACATATAGAAAGAGCTAGGGGGCGCTTGGGGTGGCTCAGTGGGTTAAAGCCTCTGCCTTCAGCTCAGGTCATGATCCCAGGGTCCTGGGATCGAGCCCCACATCGGGCTCTCTGCTTGTCAGGGAGCCTGCTTCCCCTCCTCTCTCTCTGCCTGCCTCTCTGCCTACTTGTGATCTCTGTCAAATAAATAAAAATAAATAAAAAAAAAAAAGAAAGAGCTAGAAGTGTCTCCATTGTGCTTCACTAAAGGTTTAGAAAGATCTCTTCCTCCCAGTTGGAAGGGTCAATGAAAGTTGATGGTCATTGAGCTTGGAATGGGGCAGCTGTAGCAAGGGATAAGGGATAAGGTAATGTTGTAACAGAGTTCCAGGCCAGACAGAGAATGGGATGAGAACCCCAGGCTCTGCAGGGTGAGAGCTCCAGTGCAGGTAGAGCTAAGTCCGTGACACAAAGACATGTGCTTGACTCCTGCTGTACTGAGGGATTGCAGTGGGGATTCTGTTAGCCTTGGACTTGAGGAGTGAAATGCAGGAGCACACCCAGTCTCTGTGACAAAATGTCATCTCCATGAAGGCCAGTGGGAAATCAGAGAAAGAGCGAAGGAGACGCTCCTCTTGGGTTGCCTTCTATCCCAGCTTTGGTTTGGAGAAGGAAAATTACAGACACAAGCATGTGTGACAAGAAAATTAGTCCTTATGTAGAATTTACACCTTAAAATTTAATGAACATTTATCTAACGAATATGACAGAAACCAACCTAGATGAGAAGACGGATATAACTTCCAAATAAATGGCAAGATTGTATATGTGTGTGTGTGTGTGTGTGTGTGTGTGTGTGTATAAGGATTAGTTACAAAAATAATGTTGTAACAGTTGTACAACCTGTTACGTATTATGTATTTTTGCACATTCTTCTCTCCTTGCTCACATCCAACTAATATGTCTGCAAAAGGCATTCAATTAATAAATAAATTAATAAATTAATAAATGCTTTATCTGGCTGGATGTGAGAAAATAATTCCAAGCTACTTATTTTGGATCTTAGTATACAGGTGCCTACTTAGATTGCCTTGTAAAATACTATTCAGATCTTCTAAGCAGCCTTCCAAAATACCTGTTGGGGCATTCTTAGACTTTTTCATAAAGATCTTTCTTCCCCTTAAGGCAGAATGAGCCATCTTGGAGCCAGTGATAACGTTTAGTTACTCCCTGAACCACAGCCTAAAATTATCTCCTTGAACCCTCTATAAATGGTCTAGAGTTACCTTTCCAGGGTCTCTTCTTTCAGTCATAATCACTTTAAAACTTGAGAATGGCAACAAGATGGGATTGGGAGGGAGACAAACCATAAGTGACTCTTAATCTCACAAAACAAACTGAGGGTTAATGGGGGGTGTGTGGGGGGGGGGGATTATGGACATTGGGGAGGGTATGTGCTATGGTGAGTGCTGTGAAGTGTGTAAACCTGGCGATTCACAGACCTGTACCCCTGGGGATAAAAAGATATTATATGTTTATGAAAAATAAAATTAAAAAAAAAAAAAAAAAAAACTTGAGAATGGCTGTCTTACTCCCAGTGATTTACCATAGAGCCCCTTTTGGCTTTCCTTACTGCCCTTGTTATTGTGCCTGGAATGAGTTCCATATTGAATGTGTCATTGGAATTGTGGCAATTAGGATTAAATGAGTGTTCCTAGTGGAACCTGGCCGGCTCCAAATGCAGTGGGGGCAGGGGCGCCTGGGTGGCTCAGTGGGTTAAGCCTCTGCCTTTGGCTCAGGTCATGATCTCAGGGTCCTGGGATCAAGACCCACATTGGGCTCTCTGCTCAGCGGGGAGCCTGCTTCTCCCTCTGCTTCTGTGATCTCTCAGTCTCTCTCAAATAAATAAAAATGTTAAAAACAACAACAAAAAACCCAAAAAACAGTGGGGGCACCTGGGTGGCTCAGTGGGTTAAGCCTCTGCCTTCGACTCAGGTCCTGGGATTGAGCCCCACATCGGGCTCCCTGCTTAGCAGGTAGCCTGCTTCCCCCTCTCTCTCTGCCTGCCTCTCTGCCTACTTGTGATCTCTGTTTGTCAAATAAATAAATAAAATCTTACAAAGAAAACACTGAATTAGTTGATTTGCAATGGCAATCTGATAGACTTTGTTTCAGTTACTTATTTTCCTTTTCCATTATCGTCATCATGTATTTTATAGAACACTCTAGAGTTTTTCTACACACTATGATAGACTTTTCTTAAAAATAAAAATTCATTAAGAGGGTTCATTGGAGTCATGACAAGAACTTAGAACTCCCAATTAGTCACACCTGCTGTAGTGAAATTCTAATTTAGGGAATACTTGGCAACAGGTGGAAGCGATCCATCAGATGACTCGGGATCCTGAAGGGGTTTAAAAGAGTGACATCAATCCCTGACCATTATTGGTGTCAGACACAGATGTCAGTCCCCTTCAGAAAGGGATTAAAGGAACGGGAATAACACCGTGACCGTGTAAGCAATGGGAGAATTTAACCATTGGACATCATCTTGAGCTTCAGTCTCCCAGGGGTTTTGAGATAAATAAACAATCCCTAAAATCCAGCTTATTGTGAAAAAAGGTCCTAGATACTAGAAGGGCTTTGTAAATCCGTGTTACCCATGTTGTTCTTCCCACTAAAACACGGAGACTGTCCCAGGGTTTAATCAGGAGCCTGATTCAATACCATCCTTAAGCTGCGGACTGGGCGTGCCAGAGGAAGGATCCCTTTCCCGACCATATTCTGGCCCACCCCCTGTTACAGCTAGCTAATCTTACAAAACTGGTAAGTAACAAACCACCCGGAATGCAGTGGCTTCAGTCCTAAAGTCCTATGCTTCTCCTCTGTGGATTCTCCAGGAGTCCCGAGATGGAGGCCTCACTCAGCTGGAGAACTGCGGGCAGGTGCACCAGCTGGCGTGGACCTGTTTCTCATTGCAGATCCGTGACTGAACGCCCAGCCTCCAGGTGCTTCTCATCATCGGGAACCGGTGTGCTAGCTGGAGCACATTTTTCTTGTGGCATGGCAGGTATAAAAGCCTGTCTCTGGGGTCTCGAAAGGCTTTGGTTTGGTATTGACTCGTCCTTAGTCCCAAGCTGTCTGCTGGGCAAAGGAAATCGTTTGTTGTAAGCCCCGAAGCAAATAATGCAAAGCCTTTATCCACTCGTCATGAAGCTTCAGCAAAGGTAAGAATATTAAAGGGGGGCGGCTGGGTGGCTCAGTGGGTTAAAGCCTCTGCCTTCGGCTCAGGTCATGATCCCAGGGTCCTGGGATTGAGCCCCGCATCGGGCTCTCTGCTCAGTGGGGAGCCTGCTTCCTCCTCTCTCTCTCTCTGCCTGCCTCTCTGCCTACTTGTGATTTCTGTCTGTCAAATAAATAAATAAGTAATCTAAAAAAAAATATTAAAGGAATTCTTTCTTCCGCCCTACTATGTGTAAAAGCAAACAAGCAAATGAAAAAAAACAAAACAGTACTGTGTTTGCCCGGTTTTCGGCCGCTTAGTCTGAAGGTCGAAATTTTTCCAGCTGATATCAAATAAACGCTGATCCAAAAATCTGAGCAACTCTGAATATCCAGAATAAAAAAAATAGAAATGAGAGAAAAACTATAATTTCATATACTGGGATGTGTTAAACTTTGTTGTTTCATCCTGAATTCAATTTTCATTTTTAATTGAATTTATTTAGCTTTCTGTTTCTGAATTCAGTGCACTGTCTCAAATGTTTATGTTGAAGATAACTAGAACCTTGCACCATTTGATATGTTTAACAAAATGACAAGCTCCTTTTTAATATGCTTTTCAGAAGCTTATTAATAATTAAAGCTAACGTTAATTACAGTGTAGTGATGCCATCTCAAGTGTTTAAGTCAAGTTTTTCCCATAAGATGTCATTGAATTTTTGAGAAATATTTTTCTGATCCAACATGTGGGAGGACCTTGTGAGTGAAAAGATATAAAAAGCAAGTTTGCCCACGTTTTGGTGAAGAGCCTCGAAATAGAGAGTTGTACGATATTAGAGTCAAGTATCTGTTCTTGTTTTTTATGAGAAGAAACTCAGGTGATTTTCTGAGCCCAGCCAATCCTTTTAATCAGTCTTTATTTTGTTGATGCTTCTGTGTGTTTTTCATAATCGTCCTATATTCTAAACCACTCTTCTTGGTCATTCTGCCACTCGTTTGCTTTAGATTAATATGATCAGTCCATTTGCTTAAAAGCTTCACATGGTACTTAATTTTGTCTTGCTTTGGCCCCATATATTATTAATTTTTTTTTCTTACGGATTGAATCTATTACAGGAGTCTGGGTTTTATTACCCTTCCTATTTCCACATCCTAGTAGAAAGTGATGTGTTTATATTTCATCTTTTCTGCATTAATTATGGAAAATAGATGGTTTAATATTTTTATTCATGCTGCTGCTGTAAACAAGAACATTGCATTGCAAGAAATGTGGCTTTGGCATAACCCAAGTATAATGTACTTAGCACATGGGACTCTGAGTGCCTATTCTCATTTTTTTTTTCTCTTCCACCTTGTTAAATGTCTAGGCAGGTGCTATGCTGCAAATGGTAAGTTTGTAATAAATACAAGGAAAATTTTATTAAAGGTCTCTTCGTGATTCTCCTACTCCTAGAAAGCAAAGCCCTTTGAGAGCTGCTTGACTCATTGCTTTCATCCTGACAATTGAACATCTCTTGCCTAAAATGGTGAGAGAAGGTTTCAAATTTGTTCTTACGTGAGCAGTTGAAAGGAACTTGGGGTTCATGCAAAAATACTCTGCTAATATCTGATACTGTCTGATGATTTAAGAAGGGATTTTAAAAATATTTGAAAGCTTCCCAAACTATTAGAGGGACTCTCAACCTGAACACATCTTAAAATTTTTAAATAGTTTCATTCATAGTGCAAATGATGTATTTTTTTTTCCTTCTGCCCATGATTGTTATATATACTTGGCCTTCACATTTATAACTAATTTTTCTGGCATCTGTTTAATGTTCCAAGAAACTGTTACTCAAAATGAAGTTAAAAAAATTTTTTTAAGATTTTTTATTTGGCAGAGATCAAAAGTAGGTGGAGAGGCAGGCAGAGAGAGGGGGGGAAGCAGGCTCTCTGCTGAGAAGAGAGCCCTATGTGGGGGCTGATCCCAGGACCCTGGGATCATGACCTGAGCCAAAGGCAGACACTTAATGACTAAGTCACCCAGGTGCCCCTGATCTTGAGGTTTTGTTTTTGATTGTCTTTGTTTTGTTTGTTTTTTTTGTTTTTTGTTTTTGTTTGTTTTTAAGATTTCTTTGAGAGAGAATGAGCAGGCATAGAAGAATGTGGGGTGGTGGGGCATGAATAGAGGGAGAGAGACCTCCAGCAGTGTCTCCACTGTGTGAAGAGCCCAGTGCACTGTGGGATTTAATCCCACCACTCTGAGATCATGAGCTTAAATCCAGAGTCAGCCCTTAACCAGCTGAGCCACCTAGGCCCCCCTTGACTTGTGAGTGTGTGTGTGTGTGTGTAAGTAAACTTGTTTCCAGGTGTGATCTTTACCTCTGGGTTTACCATCCATCCTCTGATGAATCCTCATCTTTAGATAATAAAAGGAAAATGTTAATTCCAGGGAAAGCTTAAATTGATCATCCCCATTTTACACAGTGGTATCTGCCAGTGATTCTTTTGTGTCCAGGGCTGGAGACTCTGTCCTGTACAACTCCTAAAACAGAGCCTTTTTCAAATTCAGCAAATGTTCCGGTCATAAACCTCCAGCCTTGCTCTGCTGTCACTGTCCTACAGCAACCTAACACCACCCTCCATTTCCATCAACCAAGACAGCCTTATGGTATCTGGTAGCTTGAGTGAACTCGAGACAGGCTTCTCTGTGCCTCCTGGCCCTGATTTGTCTTCTCCTAAAGCATTTACTTGAAAACACTTGGAATCGTAAGTTCTTCTGCCTCTTTGAGAGATAAATCTCCAAGAGTCTTGCCAGTTTTACAGCCCAGAAACCGCTTTCTCAAGGACTGGGAGCCATCCCTTTGATATGTAACCATCAAGAAAGATAGCTTCTGTGTCCCTTGGTCTGTGTGGGGGGGTAGAAGATGCCATTCAATGAACGAATTAGTGTCACTTGGCAAACACAGATGGTCTCATCACCTGGACCCATTCCCCTTTAGCTGTGGACAGCGTTTTGCTGCTAGCTCACCCCAGTGATTAAAAATTCTCCTGTATTTGTTTCATTGGAGTTGACTTTCATCTCTGTCCAAATGGAATAGCTTTGAATCAAGTCCTGCCTGTTTCACACCATCCATCCAGTGCAGTTTTCCTTTGGCACCCAGGTAAAGAGAAGTATCTCTAAGCTTTATCTATCTCCATCTATGTACTTCTCTTTATTTGGATGAAGAACCTCGAGAAAGGCATACCCAAGGGAAATGTAGCAGCCTGTTTGATGGCAGTAGGAGTTTGATTTTTCAACCTGTCTTGAAGACTCAGTCTACTGTAATTCATACTTAATTGTTAAAATCCTATTTTTGTATTTTAAAGATTTTATTTGTTGGGGCACCTGGGGGCTCAGTTAAGTGTCTGCCTTTGGCTCAGGTCATGGTCCCAGGGTCCGGGGATCGAGCCCCACATCGGGCTCCATGCTCAGTGGGGAGCCTGCTTCTCCCTCTCCCACTCCCCCTGCTTGTGTTCCCTCTCTGTCAAATAAATAAAATCTTTAAAAATAAAAAATATTTTGGGGCGCCTGGGTGGCTCAGTGGCTTAAGCCTCTGCCTTCGGCCCAGGTCATGATCTCAGGGTCTTGGGATCGAGCCCTGCATCGGGCTCTCTGCTCAGCGGGGAGCCTGCTTCCCCCTCTCTCTCTGCCTGCCTCCCTGCTTACTTGTGATCTCTCTCTCTCTCTCTCTCAAATAAATAAATTAAAAAAAAAATAAAATAAAAAATATTTTTTATTTGTTCATTTAGAGAGAGAGGAGGGGGAGGGGCAAAGGGAAAGAGGATCTCAAGAGGACTCCAAGCTGAATCAAGAGTCAGTCACTTAACCAACGGAGATACCCAGGCACCCCTTATTTTCATGTTTTAGGGGCCATAATTGCTACTGAAACTGGGAGGTTACCGTTTTGAATGTTAAGTGATACTGAAGGGCAAAAATAGGAAACTAGTGGTTGGCAGGGGGAAGTATTCTGATTCTGAAGCCTTTGTCAGTAGCGTCTTATAAGCTTGTTCCCTCATTTTCTGCCTCGTGTGGATCCTCTGATTCTTGGGGTTCTACTTTTAAATAGGATTGTTGATGAGCTATAGGAAGGCAGGGGGATGAGCTACAATGTATGATCGTTCTCTTGAGGACTAACGAGGTACTGGCTATGGGGAAGACATGAATGAAGAAGTTCACATTGTGACACATCCTACCTGAGTGTTTAAGATCAGATTAGATTCTTCACCTTTGACGTAGTAATAGGACAAAACTTACTTTGCTGTGAGTAAGATAACTACCTATTTTGGTGAGTAAAACTATATGAAATTCTGATAAATAGGGTCCGTCAATTTAAGATGGTTTAGTTCATCTTCACAAAGACTTCTATTCACCTGAAAATCCTAAATACAAAGGACAATATTTTTCTATTGGAAGATTCTAGAAGAACTTTCTAATTCTACAGCATCACACTTTGACTAAACACAATAAGGGAATAAGGTAAATCTTTCATATATGTAATCTAAAAATACAAATATCACAGAAGGCTAAACCAATATGTTAATTATTGATTGGCTTTTCTCAAACATTGACATATTTTGAATACTTTAATTTTTCACAAAACAGAAAGTCTAATGCTGCCAGTCTTTAAGAAGGCTATGAGAAACAGAAAACAGAACTCTGAAAGATAAAAATTTAATTAGATTTCTTAGAAAAAGTAAAAAAGTGGCAACATTGTTGAATGAGAACATGAAACTATTCCATGAAATAGTTCAAGCTATATATGCTCCTGGTGTAATTGTGCATTTGTTCACCAACATGTGTGTATTGTGAGTATTTTTATCACCGGTATATTCTGAGGAGGCAAAATTGGGAAATAAAGTATCGAATTATGAAGAAATATATGAACAAAACCCAGCATTGTAGTCACATTTTATTTCCATAATATAGTCAAAATGGGTAAATCAAGTCTGCCTCTGTCAGTAGAGACCAGTCCTGACAGCACTGTGTAGGAGTATGCTGAGGGGAGAAAAATGAAAGGGACTTAGAAGAACTCGAATAGAACACAATTGGGATTTTGAAAAATAGGACACTGTGGTGTCATCTACAGATTCATAAAGGCTGTTCCTTTCTTTAAAGTGTGCACTGGAAAAAGGTGCTTTGGATTGAGGAAGGAGAGACTGGACAGTGAAATGAGCTGAGAAACTTCTGCTTATTTACAATGTTATTAAAATCTGAACTATGCAAATATATTTGAGTTTATTTCACATCATTTAAAAATATTCCATAACAAACGAGACAAATTAACAGAATCGTAGGGGAAGGAAGGTAAAAAGATAAAATCAGAGAGGGACACAAACCATAAGGGACATTTCTTTTTCTTTCCTTTTTTTTTTTTTTTTTGTTATGTATTTTATTTATTTGGCAGAGAGAGAGAGAACAGCAGGGGGAGCAGCAGAGGGAGAAGCAGGCTTCCTGCTGAACAGGAGGATGTGGTGTTCAATTCCAGGGCCCTAGGATCATGACCTGGGCTGAAGGCAGATGCTTAACTGACTGATCCACCCAAGTGCCCCCACTCATAATCATAGGAAACAAACTAAGGTTTTTTGGAGGGGAGATGGGTGAGGGAATGGCGTAATTGGTGATGGGCATTAAGGAGCATACTTGGTTGTAATGAGCATAGGGTGTTACATACAACTAATGAATCCATGAACTCTACCTCTGAATCTAGTAATAGGCCATATGCTAATTAGTTTAACTTTAAATAAAATTTTAAAAATTAAGTTTAAAGATCAATTGATATGTAGTACTACCATTGTTTTAATATTTTCTATTTAATTAAATGGTCAAATAAACCTAGTTTTTATATTTTACTATAAAAATATTTGGTAGATTAGGAATTTAAAAAATCCATTCTATATATTGACTGATCTGAATATGAAGGAAAAATGTGAATACGAAGGAACTAATGCTTGAATCTGAGGAAAACAATATATAATGCTTAGAAGGAAAAAAATGGCTTGTATTTTTTAATACATTTTTTTTTAATTTTATTTTTTCAGTGTTCCAAGATTCATTGTTCATGCACCACACCCAGTGCTCCATGCAATATGTGACCTCCTTAATACCCACTACCAGGCTTACCTACCCCCCTACTCCCTCCCCTCCAAAACCCTCAGTTTGTTTCTCAGAGTCCACATCTCATGGTTCATCACCACCCCCCACCGATTTCCCCCGACTCACTTCTCCTCCCCTTCACCCACTGTCCTCTGTGCTATTCCTTATGCTCCACAAGTAAGTGAAACCATGTGATTATTGACTTTCACTGACAGCCTTCCCTTTGAGAGCAGGAACACGACAAGGATGCCCACTCTCACCACTGTTGTTCAACATAGCACTAGAAGTCCTAGCAACAGCCATCAGACAACAAAGAGAAATAAAAGGTATTCAGATTGGCAAAGAAGAAGTCAAACTCTCTCTTCACAGATGACATGATACTTTATAAGGAAAACCCAAAAGACTCCACCCCCAACCTACTAGAACTTGTACAGCAATTCAGTAATGTGGCAGGACACAAAGTCAATGTACAGAAAGCAGTTGCTTTCCTATATACTAACAATAAAAATATAGAAAGAGAAATGAGAGAATCGATTCCATTTACTATGTCTTGTATTTTTCAAGATTTTTTTTAAGTAATGGTACACCCAACATGAGGCTCGAACTCAGGACCCAAAGCTCAAAAGTCCCATGCAATACCAACAGCCAGCCGGGCATCCCCTTCTCTTCTTTTTTTAAATGAATGCAACTGATGAATTACTGAACTCTACATCTGAAACTAATGATGTGCTATATGTTGGCTAGTTGAATTTATTTATTTATTTATTTGTAAGAGTTTATTTATTTGCCAGATCACAACTAGGCAGAGAGGCAGGCAGAGTGAGAGAGGGAAGCAGGCTACCTGCTGAGCAGGGAGCCCAACTCGGGGCTCGATCCCAGGACCCTGAGACCATGATCTGAGCCGAAGGCAGAGGCTTAACCCACTGAGCCACTCAGGCACCCCAGCTAGTTAAATTTAAATAAAAAATGTTATTAAAAATGTTAAAATAAATGAAGCAAAATTAGAGAACTTTTAAAAATGTCTTCATATTTCACCACATACATACTTCCCAAATCATGGAATTACTAGTATTTCTTTTAAATTGAGCCAGAAACAAGTCATGTATTTTGTGTGTGTTTTTTTTAACTTGTATGATTGTCAGAAATCAGATGGGGTTAAAATAAACCAATTGATAGATGGAAGCAATTGGTTATTTTCTGAATAGATGAATAGACTCTTCGTTAGGATGGTACAGTAAGTCCCTGCCTTTTATCTTGGCATGCCATGCCCTTGTTGATCTAGCCCAAATGATTCTCCACTCATTTTCCATCAGCCATCCTTCACAGACAAGGTCATTATCTTACTGTCATTCAAACGTGTCCTGTATCCATCTCTGTACCTTTACTGCTTCACATGTTTGTCACATAGTCCCATTTTTTTTCTAAAAAATGAGATTTATCTAACTCTCCTAATGAAGTAGATTTGGATCTAAAGCTACAAACATTTCCTCTGATTGATAGTTGATGAAGTGTATTTTAAACCTCTTCATTTTATCATACGAAGTTTATTTATTTATTTATTTATTTATATTTATTTATTCACTTAATTTTTTGACAGACGGAGATCACAAGTAGGCAGAGAGGCAAGCAGAGAGACGGAGAAGCAGGCTTCCTGCTGAGCAGAGAGCCTGACGTGGGACTCGATCCCAGGACCCTGGGATCATGACCTGAGCCGAAAGCAGAGGTTCTAACCCACTGAGCCACCCAGGCGCTCCCATACGGAAGTTTTTGCATAGCTGTATACATTACATTAATCTTAATCATTACATGCCTGACACAAGAATATTTCTCACTGAGTAAGAGACTAGATATCCTTTTCTACCGAAGTTTGATCTTTAACATATATGCCGTCTGTTCATACTGCTCAAAGAATAACTTAAAGTAATTTGTCTCCCTAATTGAAATAGTAATGAGTTCTGAGCTGTAGTTTATTGATGCAAAATGATGCCAGTTGAAGGCAGTAGCATGGTATGTGAATTAAAAGATCAGCCCAGTTTTGACCAAGGTGCTCTGTGTTGTGTATTAAATTATTTTCTTAAGGAGTCTTTTTGAAAATGAATCTTCTCTGGATTCATTTTATTGACAAAAATCTCTTAAAATTACTTATGCATACACTGGAATTGAAAATAAGTTGTTTTTCCACCTTAACTAAATTTAGTGTGGGGTATGCTACACCTATGAGGTAACTTTGTAAATATGTGAGATATGTAAATATGTGAGAACATGAATGGGCAAGGGTATATGTCACATATAAAAAGTTTTTGAATAGTGTCCTATGTCTTGTCATGGTTAAATTCCAGATCTAGAATTGCACCTGCTAAAAGCGCCAACAAATTATTAATGTTTTAATGTATTTTCACCAGTCCATTGAACCCAAGAAAAACCTATGTATCCTTCACCTGAATGTTAATACTTCTGTTTTCAAGGTATTCACATTTTCTATTGGCTGCTTATTCTATTTCCTGTTAAAACATAGCTTTAATTACGTTTATGATGGAGTTAGTCTTCATGTTTTGTTACTCTGTAATAGACTATTTGAACTGCTTTGCAGTCCTCTGTGATGAATGTGGACACATAAATTTGGGGTACCCACTTAGTAACTTAATTGTCTGAAGATCTTAGCCATAACTTGTTAATAAAGAATTATGAGAAATGCTTCAGAATAATAAAATATTTAGTAAAATATAAACTAAGTAATATTTGTAGCCCCAACATTGAAGTTACTTATAATCAATTCAGAAGCAGAAAATGTGACCGTATCCTTGGAAATTTTCTTTGCTCCATGGTGTAATTTCTTATATTAATAGAGCCACTTGCAGTTATTTTTGTTAAGATTTAGTTATTTATTTTAGAGAACAGGTGGGAATGGGTAGAGGGAGAGCAGGAGAATCCTGAAGTCGATTCCCTGCTGAACGCAGAGTCCCACTTAGGGCTCAATCCCAGGACCCTGAGATCATAACTTGAGCGCAAGGCAGAGGCTTAACCCAATGAGCCACCCAGGCACCCCTCTGCTTATTTTAAATAGTGCTGTTATTACAGATTTCTCCTCCATCTTTTAAGTTTTAGCCTACTTACATTATTATACTTGTATTAAGTCTTTCTGTTGATTGCATTTAGTTGTATTAACCCATTATGATAAATTCTGCCTTTAAATCGATATTTTTAGGTTCTCTTAATACAGTTAAGTCTGAATTTGCTATGTTACATTTTATTTTCTGTTCATTTTCTTCTACTTAATACTTTATGCTTTCTTGGAGATTTATGAAAGATTTTTAGTATTTTTTAACTTCTAGATCGTGACTTTTAATATTTCATGTTTTTTATTACTTGAGGGCTTACAAAAGCCATATAGAACTATGTTCAGAGTAGCCTTTTTTTTTTAAGTTGGAATGTAGAAATGTTAGCATTATAGGAATTTCTTCACCCTCTTGTTTTAATGCTGTAGTTGTCGTAGTGCTACATCATCTCCATCTACTTATATAATCCTTTTAAATATTGTTGAGTATTTTTTTGCTGTGCAGAAAGTTTTTACCTTGATGAAATCCCAATAGTTTATTTTTGTTTTTCTTTCCCTTGCCTTAGACATACCTAGGAAGATGTTGCTACAACCGAGGTCAAACAGGTTGCTGCCTGTGTTCTCCTGTAAGATTTTTTTTCTGTCTCCTCTAAGATTTTGATGGTTTCCTATGTCACATTTAGGTCTTTCATCCATTTTGAGTTTATCTTATATGATGAATAAAAGAGGTCCACTTTCATTTGTCTGTGTATGGCTATCCAGTTTTCCCAACCCCATTTGTTGAGAGACTTTTTCTCACTGGATACCCTGTCCTGTTTTGTGGAAGATTAATGACCATATAACTGTGGGTTCGTTTCTGGGTTTCCCACTCTGTTCCATTGACCAGTGTGTCTGTTTTTGTGCCAGTACCATCCTGTTTTGATGACTGCAGCTTCGTAATAGAGCTTGATGTCCAGAATTGAAATGCCACCAACTTGGCTCTTCTTTTTAAAGATTGTTTTTTGGATTTTTGAGGTCTTCGGTGCTTTGATACAGATTTTAGGATTGCTCTAGCTCTGTGAAGAAAGGCTGGTGATTGCATTAATATTTAGATAACTTTGGATAGTATAGACAGGTTAACAATATCTGTTCTTGCAGTCCATGAACATGGGCTGTTTTTTCTCATTAGACAATGTTCTAAATGTTTAAATGTCAAACATACTTTGAAGAATTCAGAGAAGAGAAGTTAAAGTACAATTTCTTTAGTTTTTCTTCATTCTTATTTTCCAAGTTTCCTTCTGAAACTATTTCCTTCTGTAGTAAGAATTTTCCTGGGGCACCTGGTTGTCTCAGTTGGTTAAGTAGCTGGCTCTTTTTTTTTTTTTTTTTTTTTTAATGGCT
This sequence comes from Enhydra lutris kenyoni, assembly GCF_002288905.1. Classification (NCBI taxonomy): domain Eukaryota; kingdom Metazoa; phylum Chordata; class Mammalia; order Carnivora; family Mustelidae; genus Enhydra; species Enhydra lutris. Next base: position 114,293 of record NW_019154277.1, read on the forward strand.
GGCTCTTGATCTCCATTCAGGTCTTGATCTCTGGATTGTGGTTGTGAGTTCAGGCCCCACATTGGGCTCTGCACTGGGTGTGGAGCCAACTTAAAAAAAAAAATTTTCTTTAGCAGTTGCTTAACTTGTTTTTAAGATTTTATATATTTATTTATTTGAGAGAGAGAGAGCACAAAGGGAGAGTGATAGGGAGAAGCAGACTTCCCACTGAGCAAAGATTCCAACACAGAGCTCCAACCTGGGAGCCAGAGATCATGACATGAGGTGAAGGCAGGTGCTTACCTGTCTGGGCCCCCTGACTCCTTTAGGAGTTCCTTTGATGAGAGCTGTTGGCTATGATTTTCTTCTTTTTTTTTAATCAGTAAAATGTCATTGTAACTTAATTATGGATATTGTTACTGAATTCAAAATTACAAGATGACAGATATTTTCATTTACCACTTTGAAATTATGCCAATTAAGTCAGTGCATGAGAAGATAAAGATATGAAGTATGTGTGTATAAATACATGTATAATATTTCTATATTTTATGTAATATTATTGAGCAATGAGATGAAAAGAATTCTATTTTTTTTTGCAACATGGGTGAAAGTGGGGGACATGATACCAAGCAAAATAAGCCAGACAGGAAAAGACAAATACTATGATCACAGTTATATGTAGAATCTGAAGGAAAGAAAAAAATAAAACCCAAAGAAACAGTAGAATGGTGGCTCCCAGGGGCTACTGGACGGAGGGTGTAGAAATGGGGAGATGTTGATAAAAGGGAACAAAGTAGGATTTGCATAGGATATGTCTAGAGATCTGGTATATAGGCATGATTCCTATATTTAATAATACTGAGTATTGAGTATTACTCAATTATAATATTACAATCACAGTATTAATTACTCAGTTATAATAGTACTGAGCCCTGGGTATATGCCAAGAGAATAGATTTCAGGTACAAGTGTCTCTTACACAAAATAACTAAAGAAACCTGTTAGTTTGGTGGTAGTAATCATTTATATATGTAATACGTATTATATAAAGTTACCATGTTGTACACCATAAATACATATACAACTTATTTAAAAATAAGTGAAAACAAAAAGTGCTACTTTCTTCTGACCCTCATGGTTTTGCTGAGAAATCTACAGTCATTTGAATTGTTTGCTCTTATTAATACCATACATTTTTTTTTTTCCTTTCCTGGCTGCTTCCAATATTTTTTTTTAAAGATTTTATTTATTTATTTGACACAGAGAGAGATAACAAGTAGTCAGAGAGGCAGGCAGAGAGAGGGGGGGAAAGCAGACTCCCTGCTGAGCAGAGAGCCTGATGCGGGGCTCAGTCCCAGGACCCTGAGATCATGACCTGAGCCAAAGGCAGAGGCTTAACCCACTGAGCCACACTGGCACCCCAAGCTTCCAATATTTTTTTGAATATATTGTGTTTTCAGTAGTTTATGATGGCTTTGAGGAAAGATCTTTTGGGTTTTTCCATTTGGAACTCATTGAATTTCTTGAATTTATACATTTATGTCTTTATATTGGAAAAGTTTTCATGCAGTATTTCTTATAATACTTGGCAGCGCCACACTTTTCTTGCCTTTTGGGATACCTATGACATGAACTTGAGAATACTTAGGAATGTCTAACAATCTCTGAAATTCTATTCAGTTTTTTGCTTTTTTTCTTTTCTATGCTATTTAGATAGATCAATAGAAAATAGGCTCAAGAATTCATTGACTCTTTCCCTCTGTTCAATCCACGCTACTATTGAGAAACCATCCAAGGAGATTTTTACTTCAGTTATTAACTTTTTCATTTCTAAAATTCCTGTTTGTTTCTCAATCTTATTCTCTGTTGACCCATTCTATTTTTTCTATGTTTAAAAGAAAAAACAAATCACCTATTGGAACATTTTCAAAATAGCCACTTGAAGGTCTTTATCACATAATAGGTTATCTGTGTAATATTGGTGTGTTTAATTTTTTGTGTGCGATTCTTTGTATGCCAAAAAATGATAAATTGTAACCTGGTTATTTTTTAGTATTATGTTAAGAACTTTGGGTCCATTTCCTGCTGATGAGGAGGATATCTTTGTGTTGGTAAGCAGTCAGTGTGGTTAATGAAAGTTCAGGCCACAAGTTCCAACATACTTTTGTGGACTCTGGTTTCACTGTCAGTTTATTTTTCCAAACCTGCATTGCTCTTTGATGACATCCATATGACACCCAGGTGATCATTATGGAACCCGGGTGATTATCTATGCTTTGGTTCTGTTTTCTAGGTTTTTGATAGGCTTATTAAGGACAAATCCATGGGGTAAGCCCAGGAGTTGATAAAATAGCAACAACAAACCAAACCTATATAGTGTTTATTTTCTAATTCCTTTCACTTTGCCATCTTTCCTGCAATTTCCTGTTCGATGACATTACCCTTGTCATTCAGTGAAAAACTTGGAGCACTAAGGAACTTACTCTGCTGTACACTTCTGTGATTACATCCCTGTCTGGCATGGAGTAAGGGGAGAAGGGAAAGTGAGGGAAAATAGAACTGTGTGGAATGGCCCCACACTCTTGGAACTGCAGGTCCCCTGAATGAAGATGGAAGTAAGTTTCCATTCCCCAGTGTTCAGCCTCAGGTAGTTTTCATCAGCTTCTGCTGCCGCCGTGGAGATTGGCTGGTGGATTGGGCAGTAAGGTAACAGAAGAGAAAAGAAAACAAAACGTCTATTTCCATACTCAACTGAGCATTAGGAGTTTTGCTTTTTTTCTCTCTCTCTCTTCAAGACAGTATTTTAGGATGCTCTCGGTATGAGCCCCAATGCTGATTGTGGTTTCTGTCAC